>NW_009622540.1:74173-75310 GCF_000690535.1 Cariama cristata
CCCTAATTTTTCCACTTCTATTTGATAACTTTTCTACAACAACTCCTGTCTGTGTCATAGATCTTCAGAAGGAATTCTGTCTTGATATCTAGGACTATTTTGATATACCATGGTTTTAGTCTCTCTCAGTTGTCTTCTTCCATCATCATAACAAGACCTATCCTACTAGTTTAACTCTCTAATCTCTGTAGAAATGCTAGTGCAGACATCGTCTATGATGCCTTGGGCTGACCTTGGCTGGATCACCTTTCGTACGTCCCTCGGGCTGTCGTTTTGGGTTTTATCACATGGCTTTCTTCCTACTTATACTTGGGTGAAGAAGAGCACTTTGAATTCTGGTCTTCTGAGCTACAGCTACGTGAGCAACATAGTACAGCATAGCAGGAGCAGACTCATACACTGAAGAAGTTCATTCTGCAGATCTGATATCCCCATTATAATTTCTTTGTCGTGCTGCTTTGAGCTAGGTCTACTCTATTCCCATAGGGTAAATGCTCATTAGTGGCTGGAATATATCAAGTGAACTTCTGAAGCCCATCTTCCCCTTCACTTCTGTCTGAAAGGGATCCAGTTTGCTCCAAGGCAACTCTGAGATGCAAACCGAATCACAGTGAGTAAGGATCATCAACAGATTGGCCTCAATATCACCCTCCTGATGCAAAGTAAAATGCCAATGTTGAAGCATACATGTGAGGCACAGAACATTTGTTTCCTTTTTGTTTCCAACTTCATTGGGCTTCTTATTTAACAAAGAATCTGGACAGCCTTGTGCCTCCTGTTTGCAACAAGCATCTCTGGTGGTTTAGTTTGTGAGGCAAATGCCACCCCTTTCCTGTTAAAAATAAATAAGTAGTGAAATGATTAAGCATCTCCATTTTTCTTCACTCCCATTGAGGTTGGTTTTACAATTGAAGTTTCAATGTGAAGCACAGAACAAGCCTTGTTTCACAGTAGTGTGGGTAAATGTGACTGAGGACGTAGCATGGTCTACCATGCCATAGAGGTTGCAGGAAAGATAGGGGGAGTACACACTCTTTACAAAATCAGGTTATTTGAGGAAACTGGTAGGTAAAACACAAAGGTTTGTGCACAAATCATAAACTTGACTTTTTTTTTCATTTTTTTAATGGATAGTAT
>NW_009622541.1:0-8480 GCF_000690535.1 Cariama cristata
AAACTGGTAGGAGTGGGATGGATTGAGGTCCCCCTCTGCCAGAAACTTTAGTTTAAATCCCTCTTCACCAACTTGGCAAGCCTATGACTGAAGATACTCTTTGCCTTCTCTGACAGGTGGACCCCATCAGTTCCCAGTAGTCCAGGTTTCTCAAAGTGAGTCCCAAGGTATAAGTAGTCTGACTGTGGCACCAGTCCCATAACCATGTGTTGATTCGCCAGATTTGACCAGTCCTTTCAAACAACTTCCCTTTGACTGGAAGGGTTGCTGTAAACCTGCACTCCAGAGCCCCTTATGGCTGCTCCCAGGGCTCTGTAATCCTCGATAGTCCTCAGACTGCTCTCGGCTGTATCGCTAGTGCCTACATGAAACAACAGCAACAGATAATAGTCAGTGGACTATACGAGGCTTGGTAGTCTCTCTGTGACATTCCTGATACGAGCCCTGGTAAGCAGCACACCTCTCTGGAGAGGGGATCAGGCTGGCAAATGTGTCCCTCCATACCTCTCTCAGGAAAGAGTCACCTACTACTGTCGCCTGTCGCCTTTTCGTAGTTGTGCTGGTTGTTATACGGGGGGCAGATCGTGTGGTCTTGCTCAGCTCCAGCGTCTTTCTGGTGTGACAGGTCTCTCCTCTTCAGTCTGCAGAGTGGTGAGGCGGTTCTGCAAGGGCACCTCAGGCTTCGGGGGAAGTCTCTTCCCACTGCTGGTCCTTGCCATTGGAAGCTTCCATTCTTCTGCGTTATTGGCCCCCTTTCCTTCTGTGTGTGCCAGAGGGGGAGTTGTTGGCTGTTTGGCTGTGGACCATGGGTCCACTGCAGCCTGCACTTGGAACCATCTCTCTAGCTCCTTCTCAGCCTCCCTGATGTTATGCAGCCTTCTCACCATCTCCTGCAGCTCAGCCACCCACTGCAGGAGGTCCTCCACCTGGGCACAGCGTTTGCAGGTGGGTCTGCTGCCTGTCCCTGCACCAGGAGCAAGGTCAAAAAACTGTCTGAGGTCGGCACTGCGGCCCCTCCCTTCAGCAGTTCCGTCTGGGTGGAGGCATCAGTCACCCCTGGGGTGGATGGTGCAGACCTCCCAGCCAGAACTGCAGCCTTTGCTCTCAAATGAGTGCCCACCGTTCTGCCTTTTGAGGGTCAGGTCACATCCACCCTACAATCAAGTGTGGGTCCACCATGCCCATTTTCACCTGCCATGTTGTCGTCACCCGTAGACAAACTCAGACTGAAGAGTGCTGGAGCCCTCTGAGAGAAGGAGGTTGGGCAGTGTCTTCGCCCAGCCCCTGCTCCACTTCTATGCTACACCCAGACACCATCCCTGCACTGGGGAAGGACTGGTGGGGTGGCTGATTTAGTAAACTGCAGATTTAGAGGCAGACTCAATAAACAAAACAGGTATTTGGGGTTTGTGCAGTTTTCCTAAATCCCTGGAGCAAAGAAATGTCTAATATTTTTATGCTGCTAAGATTGCTAGGGCTTTTGCCAATAGAGAAATGCTGTAGAAATAGCCCCACGAGTTGATATGATCAAGCTGATAAAAATACCAACTGGGGACCTGGCGTCTGTACTCAGACCCACTGATCCTTCTTCTGTTTTCCTGCAGATCTTTGAATTTCTCTCCTGCCTTATCGTTCCCTGTCCCACACATTTCTCTCATAATCTGCTGCTGACAGTTTTCTATTAGGCATAATTTCCTGACCATCTTGTGTATAACTTAGACATGCTGTAAATTCAGAGATTTATATGGAGTCATATGAACTGTGCTCTTGAGACACTTGAAAGAAAAACATTGAAATGAACAGTCTTGGCAGGAAAAGTACAATTGGAGAACTGTAAGTCCAATCCATAAGAGGTAGTTAAAGCTAGTCGGTGTGAGCTGGTTAAGATGAAACAGGCTCTCAGCTTTGTCACTGCTTGGGACTGAGCCATCAGTGACTGTAAGTGCTACGATGTGGACTTGTGTGGATGCGTGATGAGAAAACCCCCAGATTTGCAGCATATTCTTGCTTGAAACTCACCAGTATCTGGAAGCCAGGTGGACTTGGAGAATCCCAAGCAGCCAGCACTTTGCGACAAACTGGCAGAGCTGAAATACCTTTGGGTGACAAGAATGAACTCTCCTTTTGAGGTACGCCTGCCTTAAAACTGGCTCCCGTCTCTGTTCATTTTTCATTTTTTATTTTTGAAAGTATGCTGGTTTGCAGAAGAAACTGAACTCAGCAGTCATGGACGTACAGGTAGATTGATTCCTCACCAGTAAAAACAAGTAAGTCATTAGTGGTTTTGGGATCGAGCTCATAATCCTAACATCCCCAGATCTGCAGAGCCACTTGGTATTGAAGTCAGTCTTGTACAGTTTGGTACTGTCACAGTCCTAGCTAGCGTGCTAGGACTGGTCTTGCCTGAACTTACAGTAAAACACTTCCCTTGAAGTTGGACTACCTCAACTCCTGCCCGCAGCTGGTAGGTCCCCGCTGCCAGCTTTGCTAACCCAAGCAGGAGAGAGAAGAGGAACTGACGGTGCTAGCGGGTATCTCTGTTGTAGAGTCTCTTTAAACACTGTGCAAAGGCGAGAAGTCTCCAAAAGGGCAGAGGAAAAAACCCTCCATTTTTAAAGAGGAAAGAGTTTAAGAGTTAACGAGTTGGTCTCAGGAACCATGGCCATGCAGAAGCCTTCATTGCACACAGCCAGTTTGGCACCTGTGCCCTTCCTGGGCCAGCAAAAACCCAAGTAGGATTATGGAAAGAGTCTGCACCTAGTTTGTTGACCAGCTACCACTGATCCTTGCTAAAACAGAGTCGACAGACATGCAAGAAATGCAATCGGAAGAACTCACTTGATGTGACCTATAGGTCTGTTCTTATACAGGAAAATGTGGTTAGAGACTGACAGAGGTACTGGACATACAGAGTGAAAGCTGAGGTTGTGGTCTTCTATGTGATGTGGTGTAATTAGACAAGGCAGGGCTCTCTCTGACTTTGCTGGTGCCTGCCCTCCACCCTGAACATAATATCTGAGATACTATATCTCTAGCCTTCTGTAGCATCTCAGAAGCAGAGCTGAAAATACTTCTTGCTAATCCACTTAAAGTTTTCTGCTGAAAGCAGAGTGTATTGAGATGTTTAAAGGCTTGTAAGGCTTGAGGTGAGTTATTCCTACTTAAGCCCATGTTATGAGTTAAATCTGTAGAGTAATTTTCATGCCTGTGGTGAAATAGTCGTACTGCAGTTTCATTTGCAGGCTGCAGTGGGAAACTTTCTAAGATCTGTAGGATAGTCTACCTTTGTCTGAAAACTCTAGATAATATATCTTTGAAGGCTTGGTATGCCAACTTCAACATACCTGTGACTGGTTTGACATTATGGAGCATTTTTGTCACAGACAGGAGTTTGACTGTTTTTTTAACAGCATTCTGGACTGCATCAGACATTTTTTTACAGCAGGGAAGATTCAAAACAATTGGACCACAGAAAGAGCAGCAACTCAAGACACTCTCAGGACAAAGACTTCAACATTAAAGTAGTCAGTTAGTAACATAAGCTCCATTGTCAAGTGGTTTTCTTTTAGAAAATGTATATCCTATGGTAAACCTCACCATTTTCACAGTGGACAGTCTCTCATGGAGGACAGCAAGACCATTTTTTAGGGGAGGTAGGCAAACCCAGAAGAAGCAAGCAAGCAGGAATCACTATGTTTAGATTTTCTAATGTTCATCAAAATGAAATATTTTCTATTTATAATGTTGTCAATTGCCAAGTACTTACATTGGTTTTTATTTAATGTGGTTTCTAGTATTGTCTGTTTTTCAAGGGTCAGCAAATGAAAAAGGAATCTTTCATTTCTCTTTTGTTTAAATCAATTTTGAACTGTCCCTTGATCTCACTGAGAATAGGGTGGGACCAATATTAATTCCATGTGATAAATAAGTAGAAGAGTGCTATGAAAATGTTTTTTTTTGAGTTGGCATTGTTTTGGAGCTCTGACAGAAAATAGTCAATGGTGATGGATGCACTGACGTCAGGATCATTGTATATGATACTCATTATATTTCTTATTGCCAACTGAAAGCACAATGGTATTCCTATTCTTGAGATCCCTTGTACCTACTGCTATTTGTAGGCAAGGAAAAATTATTGCGTGCCAGGGGAGATATCAGAAATTTTTATTTTGTAGCTGCTTTAGATTACAGAACAAAATTAGTTGCATATGTAATAAGGCTACTGATGCCATGAGAAAATGATTTGTGACTCATGAGAAAACTTCTTAGCCAAAAATATACAAAGATAATTGGGAAATGATTTTTTTCCCCTATGTGGCAAGACATGTCAGCCATATATTTCTCACCACATAATTGGCAGGAAAATAAAGTGATTTTATAGTCTTGTATTGTGCTACAATATGTTGGTTATTGTAAACCTTTGCAATCACCCAATTACAAGGTACCAAAGAAAAAAGAGATTCGACAGCAACTGTTCAGGACTCTACTCAGCTCATAACTACCTACAAAGCTCTGAAAATATCCCACTTTTCAGATCCACACATCTTTTACTTTTCCATTCCGACAAAGGTCAGGCTAAAAGCAGTAGGTTCAACCTAAATGTGTTAGGTTTAACTCTGTGTGCTTAGATCGACTCAGCATCACATGTCCACTGCCTATTTGTCCAGAAATTTCCATAGATTGAACTGTAGTCATTAAATCACTTTAAAAGTACTAATCTTCCAACCTAGACATTGGCAGATGCATTTCCCATATTTCAGCAGAGTAAGAACAGTCTAATCTACCTCTTTGCAAAGGCTGACCTCTCAAATCTGAAGGAAGTACCACCTCAGTGCTAATGTTGCCAGTCTTTGGTAGATGCAGGAGGCATTCTCTTTCCTCCAACCTAGGAGGTATGTTTGGATCGTTAGTTTTTCCTGTCATTGTAATGCTTTCGTATCTGGAATGATGGCATATTCTTTCATCAGGAGGATATTCTGATGACTAGCACCATAGAAATGTGAATAACAAGTAAATAAGTTCTATATGATGCATGCGTCACAGTGAAAGCTCAGAACTTAATGAGATTTTCATAATATAAATTTACAATAAAACTAGTTAATTTGACAGTTATGGCCAACTGCAGTGACATAGCAGGCTTGGAGTCCTCAAGATCATCTGTTACAAAATTCAAACCATGTTTTATCGTATTAGGATAGACATACATAATTATTTAAACTCACAGTAATAAAGCTATAGTTCTCTGGGCTGGTTGACAAAGGACCCATAATAAAGGAGGACTAATCCATCCTGGGATAGGGATAGCTAGCAGAAAAAAGATTATACCCTATCATATATTATTTCTTTCACAGAATCCTTGCTACATGCAGTATGTGGGGTGAAAAATGTTAATTGAGATGGAGTGGGAATATGGCTTTTGTCTGTAGGGTCCCAGCTTCATTAGCTGTAAAATTTGGAAAGTGTGGAGGGAACAAATAAAGGGATTTCAGAAAGAGAAAGTGTGACCTAATGTTTAATGCAGTCAAATACCACCATGAAGAGCTGGAATCTTGCCTAGCCTCTGAGTTCCTATGTGACACTGAACCAAGCTTTCCGCAGCGGGGGAAGTGGCTCTGCTGTTGGTGTTAGAGATGGCTGGTTGTTCACCAGGAGATGGGATCCTGGGGCTCCAGTCTTCCAACTGCTTGAAAGAACTGAAAACTGCTTCCCTGATCCCATGGTGATGGGATACAGAAAGGGAGAAGGGAACACTGGGGCCACTTTCTGGTGTTATCCATGGTGTCAGGGCAGCAAGCCTGCTCAGGTCAGTGCCATGGATCCAGAGAGCGTCCAGGTCACTGACCCTGCATCAGGCAAGGGCTAAAACATTGGGGACAGTGTTTAGATAGGGCTAACATTTCCTGATGCCCAAATCTGGGCAGATTCTTGTTTGGAGTACAGGTTTTCTGTACTCCATTTTTTGGGGGAGGTAGGCAAACCCAGAAGAAGCAAGCAAGCAGGAATCACTATGTTTAGATTTTCTAATGTTCATCAAAATGAAACATTTTCTATTTATAATGTTGTCGATTGCTAAGTACTTACATTGGTTTTGTAAATCTCTGCAATGTTTGGGTCCCAGCTCTGGTGATCTCAGTCACCCAGCTAGGGACACCTTCCTAATCCTTAAGTGTTAGGATACACAGAGTCACCAAGAGCTCTTCCAAGTCTGGACCAAAGGAAATATTTGGCTTCTACCTCTGTTCATGTCAGTAGTCTCCCTTCACTACCCCTGCTTCCAAGCTGGTGCCACACTGGAATCCCCATAACTTGAATCCCCAATACTCTTCTTTTGTTAGAACATGTAAATGCAACAAATGGCAAGACTGACACAGGGCACCTTAGCCTATAGACATACGCGGGTGAAGAAAACGTGAGTCGAGGTGCTAGAAAATGGAAGAGCTGCAGCTCAAACCCCACCATGGTGTGGCAGAGCTGGGAATTGAGGTCAGATTCCCAGATTTTCCCTTGCCTGTCCTTGGAAAGTGAATCCTTCCTTTCAAGGAATGGTCCGTGGTCTGTGCCCATGCAGCACCTTGCAATGTACTCAGAAGTGCTGGTGCTTCACCCTCTCACTACTGATACATGAGCCATCTCCAACCTGAGGTAGCAGGACATGAGCTCTTGAAGGCTGATCATTGGATGCATCCAAAAAGTTCTCTTTGTTCTGAATTCTGTTTCATTTATCTGAGTAAATGGAAAGTGAACTCCTCAGATTGAATATTAATTAGGCCAAATAAATGCAAACCAGAAGGGAAACAAAAAAAGAACTGCTAGTAAGGATCATCCACCAGTCTGTGGTTGGATAAAGTGCTTGAAGAGCATTGCTCTCTTAAAAGAGTTAATGAAAGACACCAAGACACCATTCCTGACTGTGGTTGTGTACTGAGCAGTCAGCAAGCCCCCACTATGATTTATTCAGGAAAATCCATGGGAGTGGTGGAGAGGGGGAAAAAGAAAAAGCAGCTTAAACTTCTGGTGCCAGAGCTTTTATGCCTTCATATCAGCTCCAGGAGTTTTTTGGCTCCCACTTGTAAAATTCTTTGGATACTCCCTGATGTTTCTTCCTCCTCAGCCCAGCATCAAGGGCCTTGTGCCTGCTCATTTTGCCATGTCCTACTTCTGCCTTACATTCACGCTGTCTCTGTCCTGACCTCCACCCACCTCCATGATAGACCAGGGCTCCTTAAACAGAATGGCCATGTATTGTTTTCTTTTGATTAGCACCTTTTCCCGTGACCCTGCTTGTCCACCTGAGCTCAGGTGTCACCTCATTCTGGCTTCCAGGGGACATTCCTTCCCCAAGAACCAATATGCTCCATGAAAACTCATTCAGTTTATCTTAAACTAGGCACCCACTGTCTGGTGAACTGAATTGCTCAATGAAACCAGTTGTCAGGAGCTCTGTCCAAGGGCCCATACACAGCTCCTAAGAGGCATCTGATACCTCAGGGAATTGCTCCTGCTCTCCATCTGCCTGTCCACTATGTCACATCTGCTAGCAGTTTGCACATATCTTACATGTTCCATGGCAACTGTCTTATCACAAGATCCCTATGTGTAAAGAGCTGAATTGAGGTCTAGATATTGGTGAATCCTACAGCAATGCTGTAGGTTGCTGGTCTCCAGCTCTGTCACAGCCCTACCCTGCCCAGTCATGGGCTCTACAAAGCCTATTCCCATCCCTATGGCCCTGCCCAGCTATTCCAGAGTTGTGTCTGACCAAAGTTTGCCTCACTGGTCCCAGTCGTGATCCTGACCCCAACCTGTCACCTGATATCCCAACATGGCCTTGGCCCCATGGAAGTGCCTGATGCAAGGGGCGGTGGCCTGATCCCAACTTTTCCCCACAACCTACCCTGCTTCCCCAGTTAAAGTCTTTACTAATGAGTTCTTGCATACTCTCTGTCTGATTGGTTTAAACCAGTGTTGGGGTCCATGTGGCAATGAAAATAAACTGTATTATATATGGCCACACTAGAAGCATTGGCCTCAAGACAAGTATTACAAGCAACTTTAATCACAAAACACACTCAATGGGACTGCACAGCAGTCAAAATGGAGATAAACTGAGCAACTTCTGAAAAAAAATTGAGTCATTTCAAATACAGTAGCTGATTTATTATTACTTATTTTCTGTGCACTTCATTGACCAGATTTTTCTGTTCATGAATTTTCTTTCAAATATTTTTCTAATACTGGGAAACAGGTCTGACCCAATCCTTATATTCCAATATTCCCACAATTTTAGCAGCTTTATGAATCTATGTCTAATTTCCAGTTTTCCAAATGACCCCATCTTTCCAGGAGAGGAAGGCAGTATCCCAGATCCATACAGCCCTTAATCTTGAAGTGTTTCAAATTTTGAATCAGCTCTGAATGTGACTAGCTTACAACCTGAGCTCTATTTCTCCCCCCCCCCCCCACTCTTTTTTTTTTTTGTG
>NW_009622541.1:8511-41063 GCF_000690535.1 Cariama cristata
TTTGGTGTGTGTATGAATACAGCCCAATGAGACGTAATGAATCTAACTCTTTGCTGCAAGGAAACTAGAAAACTGCCAGATGTAGGTTGGATTCCTCCTCCAGCTGAAAAGCTCTGGTCCTCTACCCCTCTGGATGGGATTAAGTCAAGTTGAAGGGCAGGGCCTGGTTTCGTAACATGTGAGATACTCTCTTGAGTACTCAAGATGTTTGGATGGATCTGCAAAACATGGTGCTAGAAGAGACTCAGGCTGTTCTGGAGTGGTGTCTGCAGGTCATGTTGGATCTCCTAGGGCATTTCTAATGGCATCAGACCGAGCCCTACATCATTACTGACTGAAACTCAGATATCTAGTGCACATGAAGTCATATGGGGACACTTATCTTTAGGTGTTCCAGTTTGGAGCTGAATCTCCCCATTTGTGCTAGATGAAGTGGATTAGCAGGGCACAGACTGGGCCAGCTTGGTATGATGCTGCACAGAAAACATCCGAGGAAGCATCCCAACTGTGGAGAGGAGGCTCTGGGAGTCCCATGCTTGGCACAAGAGACTTGACAGGCCTGTAATTAATTGTTGTTCAGAATGAGAGGCTATTTGAATATGGGTTATTGCAACTACTTAGGGAAACTGTAACGTGAGTACAGGCCAAGCTGAAAAATCAAGTGATGTTCAGATGAAATTGATAAGCCTTTGAAATGCCTCTTCCTGCATCTTGAATGAATAGAGCTTAACAAATAATTTTTTAATGGGAAACATATCCATGCATTGCACACAGCTCTGAAAATTGTCAGGCTGGAGGCCAAGTAAAGTAAGTTTTAGGATATTTGCAGCTTCATAATTGTGTTATTACATTGTATGATAGAAATTGGGCTGTGGCATTAATTCTGCTCTCTGACATTAAAAAGAAGAGGAAGTATTTCTTCTTTAATTGACAGCTAAAATTTCATTCATGGGTTATTAGCAGAATCAGCTTTCTGCCTACTACACTCTCTTGTGTATTTCTGATAATATGATTTAACTTTAGAACTAACTCTTTCATTTGGGAAACACTGATCTGTACCAAGCAGAGAAAATGAAAAAATCACTTATGGGAGACAGGGAAAAACTGCAATGTTTTTAAACTGAAGGGACGAATCTGCTATTTAAATGCTCTGACTGATCTATCTCTATCCTACCTGAAAATCCATTTTGAAAAAAATCTCAGACCTCTGCAATGAATATTTGAACCCTGCTCTAAATTCTCCTATAACGTCTACTGACATTGTGTGCTGTCCTTGCCACCAGCTTCATCTGTTTGCAGGTTGTTTTCAGGATCACAAGTCTGGGATGCAGTGGGATGGGGAGTTAAACCTGTCCAGAATCTCCCTGAAATCAACATCTGGAGATCACTGGTGGACTGGTACATTAGTCTTCTCAGCAAGAAACACTTTCCCCTGTGCGCTTAATTTAGTGTCTCTGTTTATTATTATTACCATTACTGTCTTCATCTAGACACAAAAACCTATGTTTGTAGTTTTACTTTGTCCAATGAGGGAAAAAACCCTCAAATGGCTGAGAATTTCCTCTTTCTCGCCATTTACAAGAGTAAGCTGGAGACTCTGACAGCTGTCACGTGGGTCTTTGTCCTTTAGGAATTTGGAGAATTTTGGCAAAGATTTTTGTGAACATTTCACCCTATTTTGAGCATTTCAGTGGTGGCAGGAGGGTCAAAGCACCTTGAACAAGCATGGGTAGGTCTCATCTCCCAGGCACAAATTTGTGGGAGAACCTGAATTTTCCTCTACTTCATTGCCTTACTCGATGGCTCAATCTTCTGAAGGTTGGCCAGAGAAGTCATTCTACTATGCACAATGGATGGAGAGTCTCTCTCACAGTCGATGCAGTGGTGTTGATGCGTTCAGTGACGAACACATGTTCAGTCATGAAAGATATCGGCAATACGCTGAGGTTATTGTATTATTTTGCGAGTGTTGCAAATTGCTCTGAAGACAGAAAATGCGATTGTCTCTTCCACCCTTGGAGAGAAATTAACCTGGAATGTCAAAGCAAAATCACCAGAGCCTCTCAGCTAATCCTGTCACCAGGTTGATTCCCTGTGTTAATTGTGAAAGCTGTTGTCAATTTCTCGCTCTTCCTCATTGTGACAAATTGTCCATTAAAAGGAAAAAAAACCCACTCAAATGCTTTACACTGATTTCCTCTTCCAGCACACTGGCTAGGGATAGTAGAGAAAGGTACTCACAAGTTGTATAGCATCTGTTCTTGTTTACAGAGTACTCAATAGCAGCCAAATAGCTTGCCAGAAAATATGAACTATAATCCATGGAACTGAACAATCCTAGAAAAAAACTCCCATCATCTTTGTTGTTGTTACTCACCCAAATATACTGTGGAGGTGAACTAGAGCTTGAGGTTTGTTTAGCATTTGGTATCCCTATTCTTTTCCTTTAGCAGAGGTAGAGACAAATAATTTAGCAAGCACTGGAAAGTAGCATTTACAAGGCAAGCGTCTGAACATCCCGTACAGATGAACAAAGAACAATCCTTGCTTCTGATGGGTCATTAGCAGATTAAACCATCTTAGCTCTGACCCTGTCTAGGGAGTGCGAGTGCTTTTGAGGCAGTGCAGGGCTGTGTTCTTCATCATGCTTGGACAATGAAGATATCCTGAGGCGTATTGCAAGGGACATCAGTTCAGACGCCAATTCAAGACGCATGTCATGTCTCACTGCATTTTGCTTTGTTGTGTAGTCCCTGTTTAGTTTAGTGAAGTGATGTGCCATGGTGTGCAGGACTGAAAATGGAAAAAGAAATTTTTAAATTACAGGAGTTTCGTATAATGTCTCAAAATCCGGATTTCATTAACTATACCCAATTTTTCTGCTTCTCAATCAGACTGGGAAAACAAGAGTTTCTAGTGACATCACTGGGAGTTGCTGAGCTTTGCTATTTAGGTGTACTGAAGTGAATTAGGAGTTTCTTTCCAGACAACCTTTTCTGAGAGAAATGCTGACGATGGGTCTTCCCAGTGAAACATCACCACAGAAGGACAAGCCAAATTCCTGCAGTACTTCCCATGTCTTATCCTGAACTATTTTTTTCCTTATTTTCTGTTTGTGGTTCAACAGTTGCCAGGCTTTACCAAAGAAGAAACCACCAGTTAATGCAGGGTTATGTGATATATATTTAAGTGCTTGGGGGGTCTTTTTTACTGTAAGGGATATTGAAATGCAAGATATCATATCTGGTTATAGAATAGCTCTGAAGGTATATTAGTTTTTCCCCAAGACAATAAACAAGCAACAAGCAATGTAGTTTTAAAATGAACATACAAATTTATCTACCCCTTAGGTTTTGAGAGCAAAGCTGAGTGAAAAACCCTGCATCATTACATAATATTAATTCTTAATAATTATATATAAATTCCATATTTATCTTAAATATTATTAAATGCACACTGAAACTGAAGCAGAGACATTCTGACTAGAATAAGGGGGAAATATTTTCGGCATGAGATCAGTCATGCGTGGGAGCAGGTTACCGGGAGAGGTTGTGCCATCTCCATCCTGGAGGCTTTTTAAAGACCAGACTAGATAAAGCACTGAGCAACCCAGTCTGGTCTTATGAGTGTCCCTGCTTTGAGTAGGATGTTGGGGTAGAAACTTGCTAAGATCCCTTCCAACATGAATTCTCCTATACGTCTATGATCCTACATACTTAGATGGTGCATTAAGATTTCAGTCAAGCAAGTCTATTTGTGCTGATGCTGTCAAATGCCATCCACAGAGGCTTTCTAGTCTAAACGATTAATTGCAATATCGTGATCAAGCAGGTTGTCTGACCTAGGGCTTGAGACACAAGTCAGGAGGTAAGTCTAACAGGATGCACAAAACTCCCACTCCTTTAACAGCAGTTCCTTTCCACAGTTCTCTGCACATCTGCTTACCAGGTTAAAAACTGCTGGGTGCATGCTGGAGGGATGGTTGGGGGTTGCATTGCACATTTTGATTGGAAACTTTCCCTGCTTGTTGATGGCAGGGTGGAAAAGCATGCAAGTTATGGAGTTTATGGCCCAAGTGGCCACAAAGATCTTTTTATGGCCCTTGCATAGAAATTGGACAATTAAGGCTAGTGATTCTGAACATCTAAATATACTGTTGCACTAAAGGGCTTCCTGAACAAAAGGATGATGGAGCTGTTGCCATTGGTAAATCCTGGATTTTAGTAGACCTTGCGGTAATGGATTGGGTTGACAGGATGGGACAATGTTTTGGAGGACTTTCAAAGCAAAGAGAAGAAATCTTGTGTTTGGTGAGGAAACAAGGGAGGAATATGGCTATAGAATTGTAATGGAACAATGGGATGAAAAAAGGAGATGCTCTTATCAGCTGTGTTTTGAATAGACTCCTAGAGATAAACAAATGTAGCTGAATATAGCAGAAAAAAATCCTGCTGGCCTGCTTTTAATTTGTGCAGCTTGTGTTTTTGGTGCTAGTCCTAGGACAAGGATACCAGTGTTATCTGAGGATAAATATCAGACCTCAATAAAACCCTTTAGTTATAGCAATATGTTCTGTCAGAAATAAACCACCAAATCGACAGGCGGAGATAGCTCTGATGAACCCTACGCTATATTGGCTGAGGTGTGGGTTTTTTTTTAATTCACTTGTTTTCTGAAACATCTTTTTAGCAGATTAGAGAATAAATTATCACCCCCAGATGTTTTCATTTTTCTCACAGTTTCCTTGTATTCCTGTCAGTTCCTAAGACAGATTTTCTTTAGTATTTACAGCTTTCTTTGCTGAGTGAAGCAGGGGCAATGCAGGGAAGATGCTAACATCAGGGCACTGTAGAGGACAAAGTTGCTGTGATTCCCTGTCCTCTGTAGTCCCCTTTTTCTGGAGAGATCACAAACTCTTCCTCTTCACTTCCTGGCTGCACAATGCTGCTTACTGTCATTTAATTCATGAAAGACCAGCACAGTTGGAAAATTTTTTTCATTTTCCGGCAGCCCAGATGGATTGTCACTTTTATGGACTATCTATCTGGACAATAAATTATTTCCCATCATTAGAGGTAATCTTGAATGGTATTCCAATGTCAGATTGCAGCATGTGGTATTAAAAGCCTTGTTGGTCATAAGTAAAAAATAGGTAAAAAATATTAATTTTTTACAGAATTTGTTTTTTTTTTTTTCTGGCTTTTAAAAGTAGGTGGTCCCCTTATGCAACTGGTCAAAAAATGTTTAAGGGAAGAGGTACATATCTCTTATCTTGATCAGATTACTTGACAGTGGCTACAGTGAGGCATGGAGTTTCCTCAGAGAACCAGGAATAAGGTCCCGCACTCTTAAACATGAGCCCTAACCAAAAGCATCACTGATGCAGACCCTGAGCCTCCCGAGTAGTTCTTCTGGAAAGTCAGTGAGTCCACCTGCATAGACCTCATCAGATAAAATAAGAACAACCATTCAAAGAAAAATTCTTAATTTGCAAATATTTCAATTCACTCTCCAATAACAATTTTCATATTTCACATTCCCATCCCAACCCTGGGACAGGTCATTGGAAAGTTGGGTGAAATGGTAGAGTCCGCATGGATGCTTGTGCTCCCCTGAAGAGGCACAGATGGTTATAGCAGTGGGTTTGCTTCTGACTCTACTCTAATATCCATTTATTTTTAGCAGTTTTCATCATTTGCTAGTGCATATGTTTCCCATGGAACAGGAAGCTTCAGAAGCCCCTGGAAGGGTGCTGAGGTCTGATTTGTACTTCTGTGGTCTACAGCCAGGAGGATGTGTCAGTGAGCATCTTTACGGGTAGATTCAGGGGGAGAGCTCTTTGTGTGGAGATGCTGCCAGACTCACTGCCCATTGGGAGAGCTCGAGACAAAGTCAATGCCAAAGTACAATGCCTACACCTTTGCATAGTGCTTGCTGCCTTGACCCTGTGAGTCTCCATGTACAGGCACATAGTGTGTGGTTGTGAAAGCTGAGAAGGTGTTGTGAATGAATTGTTTAGGGTCTCTCAAAGAATCACCATCAAAGGTATTAGCAAAAATGGTTTTAATATAAGTTTATAAAAGTGTGACTTAAAGTTTGATGGCAAGGTTCACTCTATTAAGAAGAAACATACAAAGGCAAATCGAGTTAGAATGATTTACATCAAGACCAGAGATGAAAAGGGGTTAGGGAGACCTTTCTGTTGAGTCACGATGTTCAGAACTGACCCCCTAGCTTTCTAAACTCCTTCTTAGAGGGGAGTCTAGATGCAGTTGGGTCCAGACTTAGTTTCAGACTTGGTCAATGGTTTATGTCTAAGCGAAGAGACACAAAGAGGAAGGAAAGCCTCCCATTGAGTCATGAGGTTCAGAGTAGACCCCTTTGCTTTCTAAGCTCCTTCACAGAGAAGAGTCTGGGTGTGGCTGGATTCACTCCTATTCCCAGACTTGGTCAACAGTTTATATGTAAAGAGTTTAGCAGCACTTACTCATTTAGCAGCACTTAATCATTGACTAATTTAACATTTACAGGGTAACTCAATAACATTTACTATAATCATAACAATGACTTAGGTTATTATAGGGTACTTAATTCACACATGCACACACATAAACATAAAAAAAGATATATATGTATAGAGGGATAAATATATAAAGGGATAAATACATAAAGATATACCTATTAAAAATTCCCCTCGAGTTCAGTGAAATACTCACTTCAAATGTCTTGGCATTTCTTAATGGGCGAGGGTTGAGGAGGGAAGGGTTGAGGAGTGAAGGCTTTCGGTCCAGGCTCCATCATCAGCTTTTGTCAGCAGTCCTCTGAACTTTGCAAACTTGAGAGTTTGTGAGCTCTGAGAGCTGTCCTGCTCAGAGGGAGATGCTGGTCGCAGTCCGCTGTGCTCAAAGGGTCTCACTTAGGACTGCTCTTTATAGGTTCACAAGATGATTGGATTTAGTCATCAGTAAGCTCCCACCCTGGCCACAACCCAGGTTAGTAGTTACTGGAATTCTCAAAATTCCAGTAGCAACGGTACCATTTCACTTAAGCTACGATTCAGATAAGGTGTGTTCCAAGGCTGTCAGAGGATGACAGATTATTCCTGCTCTTGTTCCCCACCTTGACTAGGCAACATGAGTTGCTGGTATGATCAATGTTGCTCCCACCTTAGCCATGAAAGAGTTCCCGGTACGGTCAAGGGATGCTTAACAGCCCAACTCATTACACAAAGGACAAGGCCTAATGGGAATTCCTGAGCTCATAGCAAGGCCCAGAGACGGGGTCGGGGAATGCAGCACCTCAGGAGCACGGCTGGCTGCCCACGGCCCTGCCATCGCTAGCTTAGGAGGGTTCCCCTCTGATGTGCTTGTGCTGCTTTCAGACACACTCATCCTGGTCAGGAGCATTTCCACTGGCTCACATGGTCCTGGTCCCAGAGTATCTGCACTGTGGTGGAAACACAAACACAGCAAGGGAATGTTGCTACAGGGGACACATTTTTTTGTGCGTGTCATTTAGGGGTGATCTGATGTCCAAAGTGTCTCAGTAGAGTTGATTCGGCAGTTGCACAGTTCATGAGCAGTCAGTGCTGCTCCTAAGTGCATGATGACAATAAATACTGAACTGAATTTTTAAATTTGCTTCTGCAGGATACACTTAGCCTTAAAAATACATTCCTATATGAGGCTATCCCTTTTTTCCAGCTACTCTGCTTTGAATTCACTACTGATCTTGGACACAAGTAATGCATACAGTCCTTAGATTTCATTCCAGATTCTGGTAATTTACCTCGACTGACTTCAGAAGAAGTTCTTGCTAAAAATGAAGGTCACCAAATCAAAACCATTTCTGTGTACATTAAAATCCCTCAAGCACAGTGTTGACTGCCAGGATAGCTAGGAGAACAGCACTGATCCTTGCAGTTAACTGGACAGTTTCTTCTTCACTGATGCTTTTCCAGAAGAGTACTAGCACAATAGAACATGTGCTGCTGAAATGCATAAACACTGAGCACCACATGCAATGGCGTTGCTCGATTTTTCTCTCCCCCAATGTGCCCTGATGAATTCAGAGTGGGATCCAGTAATTTAATTGTAATATCTTTAAAATCACTGCAACAATTGGAAAGCTGTGGACAGAGACAAATAACATTTTGTAGTATATTTATTGAATGGTAATGCAAACCAGAGAAATCTATAAAGAAGGGAGGAAATCATATTCCCTGTCTGCGAAGTACTGAGCTGAATTTTGAACCAGAGAACCAGACATGGTTGAGACTGAGAAGGGAAGAGAGAGAGTTCACCCAACTTTCCCCTTAAGAAATAAATTAGTAGTGAGATCACACAATATTCTTCCAGTTTTCTGTCTTTCTGATCTCCCTTTACAAGTAGACACACTTACATTTTGATGGTCTCCCCAGTTTTGGAAGTATTGCCCTACATAAAGGTTTATATAACATTCTTTTATTTTTCTCCCCAGAAGATGAGTTGTTCTTGCAGCTGAAATCCCTGCCAGAAAGTCCTACCCTCTGATTTCTTGTTGTACGTGGAGAGTAATAGGACACTGAGACAGTGAAGCTGTTTTTATTGCATTAGGCAGCAGTTTCCCTTCATATACCACCATTGCTGCTGAATAGCATGGAATGAGAAAAGGCTCAGTCCCTGTAATGAAGTCAATAGCTCCTCATCTGAAGACTAAGAGGAATTTCAGCCAAGAGAGCAGAATGGCTTGCTTTCTCTTCATTTCTCATTTCAGTCTCTACTTTGTGCTCCTCAACACGTACATTACCCTTTTTTTTGCAGTCACTGGGGGATAAATTAGTCCAAGATCCTACTTACCACTACTTCAACACTTATACCATTTCTGATCAACCTATACTTAACATGTAATCTATACTCCTTCTGTATTTGTCATAAGGATTTCCGTGGGAACTGTATTCTCCAGAACAGATTCTACTTCACTATTTCAGTATACAATCACAGCACTTCCACTGAAACCCTACCATTTTTTATCTCCATCCACATCTATGAAATCTGTGATTTCCTGGAGGTATTCTGGGTTTGCACTAGAATAACTAATAAGTTGAATATGACTGTAAACAAATCTGTTGTGAAGATTTTCTGCACCAAATAACCAGAGTGGTTATAAATCTTTTAAATTTCAGGTAAAAAGAATTTATATTCTGATGCTGGTGTTTGAAGGCACAAGCTTTGGAAATTGGTTTCAAATAGATCTCAGAATTACTGTTAGGTAGATTTTGCTTATTATTCTTTGATTGTAACAGGCAGACCAAAACTGTGTCTTCTGAATTTCATGTCATAAATACAATTGTATAGAAACTTTACCTTTGAACAGAGTGGGGCCTTCTTGGAGTAAGGGGAAGCAGAGGTTACATGCAAGGACAAACGAGGACATTCAGAGAGTTTCTAGCACTGTCATTCCTCAAAAGATCAAGGTATCTGGATTAAATGGTTAAACCTCCCTGATATGTCCAACAAAATTGCCCTCCAGAGGAGCTGCACTTATCTGCTGATTAATTTTATAAAACTGTTCCCCATTCATTTTTCATATAAATGCACTCAGCTAAAGTCAGATTCAGTCAGACTAATTTGGTTAGGCATATTTTAAGGTAAAACCTATATTTTAAAAAGTTATAATTTTCTCAACAATCTGAGGAAAGCCTTGGATGACAGAATAAGCACTCTAAGTCTGATTTTTATACATGGCAGAGTCAGGTATATTAGTTTGCAGTAATTTTACATTTGCTTTAATTGCTAGTCTCTATTAGTACCAAGAGTGTTCAGAAGCATCCTCATCCTTTGTATGTAATTTTGGGAAAATTAATTCCTGGAGTCATGTCATGGACAAACTATTTCTGCTGAAGATGATGGGCTGACAGCCCTCTTGGTCCCCAGCGCTGTGGAAGCAGCATCATTTCCATGTCCCTTGATCTTATTCTGGAACGATTGTCCCCAGCTTTTGACTCTGACTCTGCCATCATGGTGTTTGCCATTTCTTACTGTAAGGTTCATCTGTAACTTTGGGAGTAAAACTTTGCTATATAAAGCCTGATCCTCCAAGGCACACTCTACCCCAATGACACACATACTTTAATTTACACATTTTTTGTCCCATTGATTCCACGTGAATAAAATGTAAACATGTATTTAAGTATTTTCCTGGATCTGGCCAAGAATGCTCAGACTTTGGAAGTCCAAACCCGTTTTCTATCACCTATGAATCTCCATGCTCATAGTTGGTACAACTGAAGCTGTGATGTTCCTCAGCCTCTGACACGAGTCACTCAGAGGAGAGGTCTGTGAGGATGATGTGGACTTTGGCAACTCAGTCCCTGAGAAGGACAGTCACGCTTTTTTCTGCCACCTGTACAACACTGATCAGTGTGGTGTTTGAGGCCACAGATGGGTTTTGCACAGGCTACTGAAGAGTCAGAAAAATGCAGCAGTCAGGGCTGAGCTTTCTCCAGCTGTGTCGTGGTGCTGTGGTGTTGTATGACATGGTGTCCTGCTGCCAGCCCAGAGATGCCCTGTGGCACAGTCAGGCAGTAAATCTCCTTGCTCCACAGTGCGTGAAAGGCAGCACTTGACTTGGCATTGCATCTCGTGGTAATGAAGGAGTGTTCTCTTCACTGAGGAGAAAAGGTCTGGGTGATCCTGAGACTGACATGTGACGAATGCATTTTTGAAACCTCTTTCCATTTATCTGTCTGTTATTTTATAGTAAGATGGCCAGACAATGACCTAAGAATACTTTTTGTTCAAGTCCAGACATAGTCTACAAATACAACTCTCTGACTGAAAAGATTTGGGCACCCCCAGCTTTCCTGTATCTAACAGCAATAACTCTCCTTCCACATTCTCTAAGAAATATCTGTTTGCAGCAAGGTGGATGGAACTCAAATTTTTTTCCTAAAGCTCCCTGTTCCTTACAGCTTCTCTTTTTCATCTCAGATGAAGTATTCTTGTCACACCAAATCCAGGCCACATAAGTGGATCTTAATCCCCATTTTCTACTTGTTTTCTCCCTAGTGTTGGAGGTTCCTGTACTGAATTGAAAGAGTTGGATTACTTTGGTATCTAGGCTAAAACCACCAGTCCACAGGCTATGGAGAGATGTGTTTTTAAACTGCTTTGCTTGAAAGCAATCTTGGGAAATATCTGCACATCCCAGGACAAGATAGGCTCTGATATGAATGAAGGCAATATGAACCATAAGTGAATCAAATTGTATTCAAAAACTGTCAAGAAGATGTCCTAGAAAACTGTGAAAGAAGTTCAAGTTTACCATTTGGTCATTAGCAGAAATTCTTTGAAAGCACAATCTAAGTACTGTCCCAAAAGTGGTTAAAGTGATTTTTAGAGCTCCTATCTCTGGCATGGCTTGGAGGGATCAATAAAATCAGACTCCTGGAAATGAGGAGGTGACCTGTATTAAGCTTGCTTTGAAAGTCTGGTGCGATAGGAGTTCCGTTCCTGAGAATATATTTTAAATAGATCCTACCCCTAAATTTATGTTTCCTGGTAGAAAAAGCTGGCAGAATTGAGTCAGATTTACAGAAAAGTTGTGTGTTGATGTAGTTTAAGCTCCTGAGGGCAAAACTATCTTTGTAAATTCACTTCTGCAGAAACAATTTCTTAGTGCTGTGTTGTTGTTATTAAAGTGTGATTGCGCTGTATGTGGTTTGAAAAGTTTCAAAAAGGTACAATAGTCATGGAGATTAGCAAACAAGAAAGAAATAGTTGTATGTTTGCTTGTGCATGAAAATGCTCCTTTCCGAAAACCTTGCAACTAATCCTTTTAGCCGTGGCAGGAATAGGCAGAACTGTAGTCTTGAATCAATACCTGTGGGAGACGATGACTAACAGACTCAACGGGGTTTTTTGTTTGGAGGGGAACATTTAAACTTTTGGAGTTGGTACCAGCTGTTCCTTTGAACAATGCTGTACTTATGATCCAGACCAGGGCGGTTGTGTTGTAAGCAAGCAAAACTGATTATTTCCCTTTGTATGCTTACTAAAAAAATATTTTAAAAAATGGAAAGAAACTTTAGGTGGGCCTGAAAGATAGAGGAGCCTCTAAAGTACTTGTGAATCAGTTTTCCTGGTATAACTGCATCCACATGTGAATTTATTGAAAACACATGTGACTTTGATAAAAGATTACATTTAAAGAAGGGGCAAGAACTGGGCTACAGACAACAGGGTACTGTGTTTCATCAAACACTGAGCTACACATTTTCAAATGTTTCATGTTAAGAGAAAATGTTTAGATGATTTTAAACAGTGCATTACTCCTTTTCCATTGGTTTGCTTATCACAGACCCCTTATGAGTGTTTCTGTTACAGAGTAATCCACCAAGGCTTATTCATCTGGTTGCTTGCTTGGGGGAAGAAAATTGAGTTACAATATGTTTACTCTAAGGAATCGTATTATATATTTGTAAGGTTTAGAGCTGGGTGAGCCATCTGGGGAGAAGAAACAGCAAACACAAACTTGCCTGAGATTCATTATTATCATTAACTTGCCCCATATTTTCAGTATATGAACTGATAATAACTAGTATGTGGTGCAATTCATATTAGCCAAATCTCTAAAAGAAGCTGATATGAATTCAGACAATTATGTATTTAAAACAGCTGAGATACTTTCAATGTAATTAATAGACAATGGAGAACATGATCCAGTTCTGGGAAAAAGATGTTTCAGATAACCAAAACTTAGGTCATGGAAACTGCACTGTAAATTGTATATTAGGGTTTAAGCTGCACTGTGTTTTTACAACACAAACAAAAATAGTCTTGGAGCTGGATTCAGCTTTCCTTGTCTACACAGAGTGCTTTGAGTATATTATATATAGCTAGATTCCTGATGGATTGAATCCTCTGTGAATTCAAAGTCTCTCTCCTGCCATTCTGACTTTCATAATGAAGCTTAAAGTCAAAGTCTGCCCAAGACCTTTGGTCTGTTATTGGTCCAGACAGGTCGGTTTCTGTAAGTAATAGTTTCAGGAATAAAGCTTGAAAGACATCTTTACCTTTGACTTCTGCATCCCAATCATGAAGTATTTCTCGCTGGGGGCAGTGGTGTTAAGTAGTCTGCAACAAGACCTGAACTCCTGACTTTAGTAATGCTGGTTTGCTGCTGTGCCTTACTGATAGTGATGTGTGTGGACATTTTGCTCCAGGAATGTAAGATTATTTTAGATTCATAAACAACAGTGAATGTCTGTCAAAATGAATAGGAAATCTCATTATTTTCAGTACAGTGTTTGGCAATTTCTTCTATCTCCAGGAACTAATTCCCACAGTCTGAAAAAGCTCCAATGCTCATAAGATGCAGTAGCACCTCAGTGTCCTAGGTAGGCAATTCTTTGTTTAATGGAAGTGAATTGTCCAAAGTCCTCATAAATGGAGGATCTTTGCTACCTTTAGATATTGCTAGATGCAACTATTAGCAACAACCTTCTGCCCGAACAGAGCAGCTGCTTACAATAGGGTGCCATCCTTAAGTCACAGGTAAGCTCCTAAAGACAGAAGTCCCATCTCAGACAGGAATGACTAGAATATGACCAGAGCCTTTTTTCTTGGATTTAGTACTTTATAAGGAGGCAAAAAACAATCAAGCTATTTTTCAAAAAGGGAGTAGCTAAGCAATGAAGACCAATTTTGTCCTTACAGATTTGAAAGAAATCAAATCCAGCTGTGAAAGAATCATGCAAGCATCTCAATAGAGCTGTAGAGTTCCAGGGAATCAAACAGATCTCGTTCAACTGCCTTTGTGTTTTTACCCAGTTAGCTGCCCATCTACCGTGTGAAGAAGGCTGAGGTCTAATAAACAGTGATGGGGATTCTTTAAGGAGATGACTAGATGGTTGAAGGGAGTTCATAGGGTGGTGGACATGGCTTGTTATACAATGGACTATAAAAAAGGCAACTCTCATACTTGTCTTCTGCTTTAAGCTCCATAGTCAAACTACTGTTAATGCCACCTGACACAGTACTATTAAGCACAGGCTGCTCTCCATGATTATCTGATAGCAGTGGGTCAAGTGACACATGGTGGTTGCTCCATGTGTCTGCTTCACTAAATTACTGCCTCATCTAGTTGGGGGTAAGTATCTTCCTTTGAACTGGACCCGCCTGGATCCCCTAATTTGCACAGTAATGCCATGAATGGCAGGAGCATGGTAGCTATGCTTCCTAAGCGTTTGTGTTTTGAGGGTAAATGTTGTAGATTCTTTGCTGTTTAGTAAACCTGGAGCTCATAATGCCACCATTTCCATAGTAGGAGACTAATTGTTTCAATAGACCCCACAGTCTAGTCACATGAGTGTTGTAGGAATGTAATGGTTTTGAGATTTCTTCCCTTCTGTGCTATTTGGCTTTTAGGATCAAACATTATTAGGGAGAATAGATGATATCATAGAATAAATCAGTCTAAAATAACTGTTGCCTAAATTAGATGAAACACAATGAACAATGCTGCAGCACACTGATAGCTGGTTTGTGAAAATTTGATTTCCAGTAAGAACTGTGACACAAATGTAGATAACTAAGAGACTTGCAGCAAGAAGAGGAGAGCTTTCAAGTCCTGAATTTCAGCTTTCCTCTCAGCTGGAGGAAAGGAACCATCCACGTATGCGACACTTGATAAATTACTCCCTTCTGTTTATTATATCAGATTTGTTTTCAAAAAATGTGGTTTATGATTATTTGTTTTGGATAGCACAGTAATCCCTGACTCTTGAAAACCTCCAAAGTGTTTACCACTAGCAAACATAATGCTCATTAGAGGTCTTTCTTCAAATGCAGAGTGAATATTGCTGTTCTTCATTGCCAAATGAAGACACTGCCTTCGGGGCCCCAGTTTCGTTCACAGTCTGCTTCCTTGGTCTAGTGGACTTGGGGGAGTTAATTTTCAAACCTAAATAAATAATGTATGTATAATAACAGACATTCATAAAAGGCATAGAAAGATTAAAAGTATACAGGACATTGTCATCCCATTCTTCTCCTTAAAAACTTGGAAACAAAAGGAAGGACTTGCCTGTCCTTTACATTGTCACTGTGTGTATTAACATCATACCTACTAGTCCTGACTTTGTCCCATTGGTTGCTGAGCGTTAGGTCTTGTCGTATCTTCTTCTGCCTGACTGAGGAGCTTACTGTTTTCTGTGGTGGTGTCCCACTGGTGCTCTTTGACTGTGACTTTCCCATTAGCATCATTCAATGTTGGGCATGTTTCCACATGATGAGATATAGCTGTGCAGTGTGGTCTTGGCTACACAGTATTGGCCCATATGCAAGGGCATGTTTGTCTGGCAAGGACAGAATTAAAAAAAAAAGAGAAAAATCACTCTTTTGTGTGGGTCCTGAGGAGCCCCAAAGGTGCTCTTCAGTGGCTTATAAGCCTGGGGTGCCTGCCCAGAGCTCATATTATGGAGGGCTTCTTCTTCACTGGGCTGCAGGGCTAGGCAGCTCTGGGCAAGCAGGACCAAAAGGGAGAGACATGCTTTAGCACTACCTACTTTCCCCCCGACAGCACGTGCTGCTCCTGTTATTTCTAAGTTTCAACCAGCCTTTCTAGTGTCTGTTGCTAGGGGATGTTAAAGATCCTGTACATAATGTGATCTACAAACAGAGACTGAGTTGAATTTTTCAGCTTTTGATTTCAGGGAAAATCATTGCCTTATATTCTGGCTATTTTGGCTATGTCTTTACTAGTAACTAAACTAAACAAGACTGGGGCACAGGGTGAGCACTGTCCTACAATAGCCTGTATTGTGTAATTGTTGGCATGCTTGTTGGCATGGTGTTGGCCCATGCCAGCTAATATTCTCCCAGACAGACCCCTGGCATGGTTCAGGAATGGGTCAGGGGCTGTTTCTAACAGGAAATTTGGATTAATTTATCTGGTTTTTTTAGGGAAAAATAGTGTAGCCATATGGATGCAAACTGTGTTGTACCACTGCATGCAACGCCAGAAAACAGCCCTTGTCCATTGTTTTAACTTGGATAGATGTAGCTTTTGATGCCTAAGAAGCAGACAGTTGCAATCCATGGAGCATGGGCCAGGGATTTTTTTTTACTTCCTTAATCACAGTGTAATCTGGTACTACCTGAAACTAGGCAGAATATCACATATTTCATCAAACAAACCTGGAGCAAGTTCTATTGCCAAGAGGTTCCCACATGCAATGAGCAGCCTGGTGTAATCAAACTTGTTACCTAAAGCAGAACTCCATCAATAAAAGCATATGATCTATGTTTTATCAACAGATCAACATAATCAGTAGTGTGCTGCCCACTTAACATGTGATGGTTAATATTAAACTACCACTGTATCATCATACCCTTTTACATTGATCTCTGGAAGGTGTAAATGGAATAGGAGAATTATGCTGATTTGCATCAATCCAACATTTGACTGGTAAGTGTAAAAAGGCACAGCATAATAAAGATGTTAGTTAGATCTATAATTTCTAGTACATCTGCAAATGTGGTAAGATTAATCTCAGGTAAATGTGGTCACCTAAATGGTGGGTGCTCAGTCCAGGTTTCTAGTCCAGCAAGCACCTCTGGAGGCTGATTCATGCCATCTTCAGAGAGGCATCGGGGACAGGAGGAATGTATTGTGCTCTGCTGAGCCCAACTCTCTCTCTGTCCTGTTATCAGCTCTTTGTGTTACTGTTATCCAGGCATCTTTTATCATGCAACTCTGCTTTTTCCTCTATGTTTTATACCTTTTTTTCTCCAACAATTTTCTCTTGAATTTCTAACTGTCACAAACCCACATATTTTCTTTCAATCTGTGTTTCTACTTATCTTGCATGGCTTTCACTTACTCTCTCACAGCTCAAAAATTTGTTTCAGTAAAGTTGAGTCGAGGCCACACCGAAGTGATTAATAAAAATGTGTTTTGGGTTGCACAGCTTTGAATTTCTTTGAATCTTCATGAGGTTTCTGTCAGCTCATTTTTCCAGCCTGTCGAGGTCCCTCCAGATGACAGCATGACCGTCTGGTGTATCAGCCACTCCTCCCATTTTTGTGTCATCAGCAAACTTGCTAGGCTACAGTCTGCACCATCATCCAGCTCATTAATGAAGATTTTAAACATAACTGGAGCTGGTATTGACCCCTGGAGTCTACCTCTAGTTACTGGCCTCCAACTAGACTTCGTGTCATGGATCATCAAACTCTGGGCCTGGTCATTTAGCCAGTTTTCAATCCACCTCACTGTCTGCTTATCCAGCCCATACATCAACAGCTTCTCTGTGAGGATCTTATGGGAGACAGTATCAAAGGCTCTGCTGAAGTCTGGGTAGACAATATCCACTGCTCTCCCCTCATCTACCAACCAGGCCAATCATTTCATTGTAGAAGTTTATCAAGTTGGTCAAGCATGACTTCCCCTTGGTGAAGTCATGCTGAGTACTCCTGAGGATTTTCTTGTCCTTAATGTGCCTGGAAATGCTTACCCCATCACCCCCTCCCAGGGATGGAGGTGAGACTGACTGGCCTACAGTTCCCTGGGTCCTCCTTGCCTTTCCTGAAGATAGGAGTGACATTTACTTTCCTCCAGTCTTTGGGCACTCCCAGTTGCCATGATCAGCCAAAGATTATTGAGAGTGGCCTCACAATGATGTATGCCACCTCCCTCAGCACTCATGGATGCATCGTATCAGGGCCCATGATGTTATATATGTCCAGTTTGCTTAATTATTCCCTGACCTGATTCTCTTCCCCCAAGGGTATTTCCTCATTGCTCCAGCCTTTCCCCCTGGTTTCTGAGACCTGAGATTCTTGCTAGTAAAGACTGAGGCAAAGAAGGCATTCCGTACTTCCACCTGTTCCATGCCCTGTGTAACCAGAACCACCATCTTGCTGAGCAATGGACCCACATTTTCCCTAGTCTTCATTTTGTCACTTGTGTACTTCTTGTTGTCTTTAACATACTTCACCAGATTCAATTCCACTTAGGCTTTAGCTTGCTTAACTTCATCTCTGGATGCTTGGACAATTTTTCAGTATTCCTTTGAGGTTATTTGTCCTTGCTTCCACCCTCTGTATCCGCCCTTTTTGTATCTGAGTTTGGTCAGGAACTTCTTGTTCATCCATGCAGGCCTTCTGGCATATTTGCCTGACTTCCTGCTAATTTTGAGCTTGGAGGAGATGATCCTTGAATATTAAGCAGGTTTCTAGGGCCCTTCTTCCCTCTGAGGCCTTATCCCATGGCACTGTTCCAAGCAGACCTTTGAAGAGGCGAAAGTCTATTCTCCCAAAGTCCAGGGCTGTGAGATTGCTTGTTCACCCTCCTTACTACCCTCAGGATCCTGAACTGTAACATCTCATGGTCACTGCAGCCAAGGCTGCCTTTGACCTTCACATTTCCAACAACCTTCTTGTTGGTGGTGAGTATGATGCCCAGTAGAGCACTCTCCTTGTTGGCTTCTCTATCACTTGGAGAAGGAAGTTGTTATCAATGCACTCCAGGAACCTCTGGGATTGCTTATGTCCTGCTGTGTCCCTTCAAGAGATATTGGGGTGTTTGAAGTCCCTCATGAGGACCAGGGCCTGTGAATGTGAGGCTTCTCCTTTCTGTCTGTAGAGGTCCTGATCTTCCTGGTTAGGTGGCTTATAGCAGACGCTCTCTATAGTATCACCTTTACCTGTCTTCTCTTTAATTCTGACACATAGGCTCTTAGTTGGCTCTTCAACCATTCCCAGGCAGAGCTCCATGCACTCCAACTTCTCTCTTACATAAAGGGCAACTCCCTCTCCTCATCATCTTCCTATTCTGTCCTTCCTAAACAGCCTGTATCCCTCCATTGTGACACTCCAGCCACAGGAGCCATCCCACCAGACCTCCTTTCCCAACAAGATCGTAGCCCTACAACTGCACACAGATCTCTCGCTCATCATATTTATTCCCCATACTGCATGCATTAGCCTGCAGACACCTTAGAGAGGCATGCCAGCATGCTGAGTTCCTGGAAAAGGTTTGGGGTATTTCTCCATAATGATGCATTGCAGGTACTTCCTTGCTTACATACAAGTGTTGGAGGTCACCCCGCTTAAGCCCCATTTTGTTGATTTTGCGATTCCTTCTTGTCACATCACCCCATGCCCTTCGCTCAGCTATCCTGTCTATCTCTCCCGCACAGGATTGCTGGTTACTCTTTCTCTCCCCCATCATTTCTAGTTTAAAGGCCTCTGCATGAGGTCATGCATCCTGTTGGTGAAAATAGCTTTGCCCTACTTAGTGAGGTAGATCTCATCTCTTCCAATTAGATGCTGATCTGCAAACAGCATCCTGTGGTCATAGAACCCAAAACCCTACCACTGTCACCAGTTCCACAGACAATTAATTACTGACTTGTCCTATTAGTGTCCTTCTCCTTGGACCCTTGCCCCTTACCAGCAGGATTGGGCAGAACACCACCTAAGCCTCCATGCCTGTCCTTACTGCCCGTGGAGCTCTGTAGTCACATTTGATACTGTTCAGTTTTCCCCTCGCAGTTTCCTTTGTGCCCACATGCAATGACAGGAGGGGCTAGTAGTCAGAAAACTGGATTAGCTCCTGCAATGCCTCCACAACATCCCAGATCCTGGCTCTCGGCAGGCAGCAAACCCCTCTAGATGATCGGTCGGTCAACAGATGGGTGCCTCTGTCTCCCCCAGCAGGGAGTCACCCATTACAATGAATAATTGTTTCTTCCTGGTAGTCTTGCATGGCTTAGGGTTAGGTGGATCAGGTCCTTTTCCTGGTCCACCTAAACCTAAATCTTTTACAAGCAAAGGACTTACAGTTTGCTGGGTGAATCTGGCATGCCAGACCACTGGTGTTTTCCTGTTAAAGGTGACCTAGGCCTTCTATTTTGCTACAAACAGCTGTGGGGTGATAGACCACACAATGGAAAAAAAAAGCTTGTTTCAGGGCCAGAATAGAAAAGGTCTTTCTCAATTAGTTTTTGGATTTAAAGACTATAGTTGATTAACAATCATCATCCCATAGGCAGAACTGTGCTTTGAAGTGGGTATTAAAGGCAGTATTTTCATTCAGCATAAAGTATTTTTTTTGAGCAGGGCATAAGCTTCCAGGGGAGAAGATAGAGTGATAGGAACCTTCCACCACATGGAAGTAGGGAATCTGAAATCTTGGAGTTAGAACAGAAACATCTAAACTGATGAGAGAAAGAAAATACATCAAAGAGAGAATATGAGCCCTGTAAGGCAGAGTAAAGGAAGAAATCTCTAATATAATCCCATTTTTCCATAGCTATGAGGCAGGATAGTGAATGAGAAAAGGCCGTAAGACAATTGAGTAAACTGCTATGGCAATTTCTATAGTAAGCTCATAGTGAAACTCTGCAAAGTGAAACTAGAGAGGGTCCCAGTCCTACTTGGCATTCCCTTTGCTGATTGCCTGCATTTGTTATTAATTTCAGAAAACTCTTTGAATAGAAATTCAGACAAACCCTGCTGTTTATTCCAGCTAATATACAGAAAGGCAGTGGAAGATTTAGGAACATTACGAATGCCAACTTAGACATTAAATTTGCAGTTTAGTTAGCTTTAGCATTTTGGAAGATGACATTTAAATGTCATATTACTTTAATTTAGGGCTGGGAGCTTATATTTACAAGAAGGCCTTAAATAGGGCATTCATTTTAGGTTTGTTTAAATCTCTTGCTCTCTATTTTTTAAAGGAAACAAAACAAAGCATTGACTATAAATTTCCATTGAATATGTTTGTTCTGTTACTTTTCATATTGCTAATACTCACTCCAAATACTACTTCTTTTCTACTGCCATTTTTGAAAAGGAAAAAAGCATAGAGATTTAATTCCTCAAAAGGCAACTGCTTTAATTTCATCTTTCTTACTGTAGGAGAAAGTTTAAAATGAAAGACTGATGATGGTCCTCAGGTTTATAGTCTCTTTCCAAAGCCCTGGGAGAGATGGTCTCATTTTGCTTTGCTTACTCAGGTGAGTAAACTCTTGCCATGAGCTCTTGGTAAGACCCACCAGCAGTCAGCAAAGAGTTAAGACGGTGTGAGAAATGGTATGGCTGGGGCCCAGGCGCACTGAAATCCACCCACCTATTGCCAGACTTTGCTTTAGTATTAGCTTTACCTTACAATCATTATCTAAAGGCTGGGAAACAAACTTCAGCTTGTAAAGCAAAAGGGTTGGTAGGAAACAAATGCAAGCCGCTTCAGTAGGCCTGATTCGGTTGCTCTGATTCATCGAGTGAAAACAAGCCATTTGCCATCTGGTAATTACCTTGGGGACCGAGGTGTAAATCCCTGTTCTTTAATCTTCCCCTCTTTAAGAAAACATTTTCTCCTAGGTGGTCCAGATGGCGAGAGGCCTTCAGACAATACATAGAGGTGACCAGTGATGGGTTGCTCCAACGCGGCAGGAGGTCCCCAGGACGCACACGCGGAGGGAGGGAGAGCTCTCCCTTGCAAACGGTTTCTCAGACAGCTGACAAGTGCCCTGTATGTGTGCATGAGAAAGCTCTCTGTGGGATCACACGGCAACCCCGCTTGAAGAACCCCTGTCTCTAGGCTGGTGGAGACAGTTGGCAAGGATGGGATTAGGTACAGGCAGAACCAACTGACACGGTTATTCTTTCTCACTGTCTCTCTCTTTATGTTTATATATACATCTAAACTGCGGTTGAAATGCCTCTTTCCAGTGGTACTGACTAAATGACAACTGTATTGCTCCTTACCCCCTCGTTTCAAAGAGAATTGCCCTGTTTTCTTTAGAAACCCAAGCTGAAGGGAAGAGGATTTGACCAGGCATCCAAGCTGGCCATGACAAGAAAGAAGAAACAACATTATTTTAGTGGCTGTTTAGTTACGGTATCGGCAGTGCTTCGCTCTGAGAAGGAGGCTCCTCCTTCTCTTGTGAGTTTAAAGGTAGCCAGAAGCTAAATTAGGCCACTGGAAGAGGGAGGTTGCTGTTCTCGAACTTTGACGTGGGTTGCTCACATTATCCCTGGTAGAAGTCAAATAGCTCAGTATAGGTTTTTGAGCCTCCTTTTAATGACAGCTTACCATGCTGGGGGTGCTGGGCTTTACCAAGGGGATGCCAGTGACTCTGCCATCACTCTGACTATCAGATGGTGTTACTTCATTAGCTCTGAAAAGGAAGAGAGGAAGTAGGTGAAGCAGGGACAATTTTTTTCCTACACTCATCTCCGTTGTACACTCACGGCTTTAATTCCCCCCTCCCCTGTTTTCCGACCTGCAGACAGTCACTATGCAAGCAGCAAAGATGTAGCATTGGCGCGAACTAACAACTGAACTAACAGGGAGGCAGATAAAAGCATTTTGGAAAGCAGCTGCTGTCAGATAGGAAATCAAAGCTCCTTGACTTCACCAGGGTGTGGATCAGACATTGCAGATGACCCAGCTCTCAGATAATCCACCCTCTTCTAAAGGGACTACAATTGAAAAGAAGTCATGAAATAACCTGCACCCACAGATAACCTTTAGATAAACTCCATGCCTCCAGAGCTGCTGCACAAAATCACAGATGGGAGCAACAAGGCATCTCAGGGCCAGAGGAACCTAATGGAAGCAACAAGCAGGATCTGGAAAAAGAGAGAAAAGAGAGGGAAGACAGGGCTAAGGAGTAAATTTCCCCTTCCATTGCCTCCAAATGAGTATAACCCACATGATGCAGAAGAGCAGGTTTTCTTACAGGCATTAGACTAGTGGGTGCAAAAGACTTAGTTAAAAAACATTGCCTGAAAGGAGAGTTAAGACCCAGGGATATCTGTGCAGCTTTAAGGTCCCAAGGGGGAAAAGGCAGAGGGCTGATACTTGTGCCACAAACTCATTACCCTTTCTGATCTTCTCCACCACAAGTTCAAGTACCCAGAAAGACAACCGAGGAAGATAAGACACCATTTCAATCCCTTGCAGAGATCTTTGCAAAGGCATATTCTACCCTGAGAAGTTGGTGCCTTTCCGGTGATGTCACAGTGGGGTTACACACTGCAGGTCAGCCTAATGGTATGCTTTTTGGAGCATTTGAATGAATTGCTTCAGCTGGTTTTGAAGTGTGCCTTTCATGCCCAAATAACATTTTTCTTGTGTGTTCCCCACAGAAAAGTCATACCAGAGCTATCCACGAAACCTCGCCAAATCTCATCATGAAAGTGCCACACAGGAGCCTTTGCTTACGGTGAGCAAGTCAATCGATTTCAACAGGGCAATCCACATCATCCTGGGAAAATTATTGATTGGTTGGAAAAAAAAATTTAAATCGTCTAGTCTGACCTTTTAAGCTGAATTAGAAGTTGTTATTGTTATCTGTTAGTGTTTTTGAAAATAAAACAACAAATTACAGTAATATTAAGATTTGTTCCTGCCAGAAGTGCAGTATGCAAAGATTTTAAAGCAATTCTACCCTGCATGAGTTGATGTTGAACTTAGAATGATCTAAAAACAAATGCTGTTTTATGAGATGTAGGCACTAGGAGGCAAATTTAAAGCTGTGCTTTCAACTTGAAAGCTTACAATTCCCTGACTTTGCAGTGTTTCCCCTTTTCCTTCCAATTGGAAGTAATGCCTGAGATGTTTGTTTGTTTTTTTTTTTCCCCTCCTATGTGATATACCTGGAAGGAGCAAAATATTTCCAACCTGTGTTGACTAAACTTGATTGTACCTTTTCTAAAATCAATAGATTATTTTATAAATACTGTCAAATACCAAAAGAACTCAATTTCCTAAACCTAATTGTAATTTCTAAATATTTTTCTTTTAAAGCAAATTTCTTGACTGTGTGTATAATGCTAAGGAATGAGTTATCCCAATCAAAATTACGTAAGACCACAGCTATACTTCTGGTTAGGCACTGATATCCAAATCTGACTGAACTAAGTCTGTAAGTGATAATCTTGATACTGACTGAGAAGTGTGAATGACTGAATTTTGACCGGTGATTATGAAAATCAATTATTTTTTTCTATTCTCATTGCTGTGCATACATCCTTTCAGTTGTTCTTTTTTTTTTTTTTTAAATATATGGGGTATGGCAAATGCTTTACTCCTGTTTTTTTCTTTTTCCAAAAGCTTGTGAAAAAATTTTAGTCTATTGCTGGAATTAAAACAATATTACACAATGAAAGGTTAAAAAAAGGCTAATTAGTAAATGCTGAAAGAAACTATTATAATTATTGAGAAATTTTTACAATTGTTTTTGCCAAAAACTATTATCTTGAATTTAGCTGCAAAACCCTATGCTGCAATACTTGGCAAATACGTTAGATGTCTTTAAAATTTGCCACAAATCCACTGTTGACATGACTGCCTATTCCAATAGCACATGCCAAAATGGATTTTCCCTATGGAATCTAAGCCACTAATTTGGTCTGATCAGCACTACGTCTCATTCTTCTCTCACTTACAGTGTCTTGATTTTTGAATTCTTCCAGTGTTGTTACTGTTGTAACACTGGATGCATGGTGGGTTTACAGGAGGTGAATTTTAAATCACCGGTGTCAGGGGATTTTCCACCTTTACAGAACTCTGGTTCCTCCAATGGGATGATGTTATTTCCCTACTCAAGATTGTAAAGCTCTAATACACTACAAGATATTGTTAATATTCTACTCAATTCTACCTGCTTTCCATGTGGTGTTTGTGGGCACGATCTCCTATTCCTTCTGCAGTTTCTTACAGAATTCACACATGTGAACTTTAGGTCAAATATTTTGTCCCTGACCTCAACATCCAGAATATGAAAATTATTAGCAAAGTTAATGTAATTTCATGAAGACTTTTAAATCCCAAGTACAAAAAACTTTCCATTGATATTCTACAAACCCTCCAACCCAGTTCCCAGCAGCCAGCTACGAGCCCAGTGTTCATGGATCTAGACTTTTTCTTCCCATGCACTGTATTTGTTGCTGCAAAGGAGCAGTTTAGTTGCTTTACAAAGCCTCTACCTTTGGAAGTATGAGAAGGCACACATGCACTTGAGAACACTACAGATGCATTAGAGATGGTTAGTAATGCAATGCTTATCAACTTGGTTTATGAACAATCTTAATTTTTCTACAGAATTTTTGCAAATCATTTATCCCTCTTGAAAGGATCACACAGTCTGAACTGGAAGGAGGGAACATGATATTAACCTGAAGGCTTGTTAAACTGCACTGCTGTTATAAATTTTGTGGAATTCCTTTGTATTTACAGTAACTGCCAAAACAGATTTAATACTTTAAGGCTTCAAGATGTACATTTCTTGGCTTGTGTGCTGGGACATTTTCATACTGGAAAATGATGTATATTTTCCATATACACTGTGGGCTTCTTAGAAGAATGGGTAAAATCTACTTATTTTGGGGGTAACGTAAAGACTGAGAAGCCAGGAAAGAGAATAGGAGTTCAATGGGGTGATTAACTCATGTCCCAGACATTGAGATACGGACTGAAATAAATGTGGGCACTGAGAGTTAACAACTAAGTTCATCTGAGGCTTTGCCTGAGCACAGAAGACTTTCTGCTTTCCCGACAGCCAAGTAGCTACTGCATACTAACAAAATCAATGTGGGGATGACTATATTCCTACAAGCATGCTTATACCCATAGAGCTTGTTATGGGGCATTTTAAGCATCGACACATAAGTATAGTGATAGCAAATGCCAAGGGATCCTCAAGAACTCAGAAGAAGTGAAAGAAGCCTCATGTAGAAATTGAAATACAGAAGGAAATGGGTATTGAGGTAAAAGGAAGCTGTAGGTTATTAAAATTGCTACTACTTGTGGATTAAGAACTATAGGATTGATTATGTATTAAAATCTCTTACTTTGTAAGAAAACAAATAAAGGATTTGCAGTGCCTTTTTCTCAGCATGGTGAGGGGTAAGACTGGTTTAAACATTCACTTCTTTTTTTTTTAAAAGGAGGGCAGGTTTCGACTTTAACAAAAATGGGCACAAATGTGTAATTATTTCTGTTGATTTCACTCTGAAGATGATCCTGTCTCCTGTTAGAGTCGGTGAGAATTTTGCCATTGACTCTACACAGCATAGACATAGGATAGACACTACATTTGCATTGTAAGTCCGGGTTGTTACAATTAGAAGTGAGTTTTAATGCTGGTGTTTGACTCTGCATCGCAAGTTTCCAAAAGACTTATATTGTCTGAAACTGTGATTTTGGTTTGGGCCCACCTCCAGGGCAGGGAGAGGCTGATTAGCTGTAGAATCTGTCTGAGATCTTGGTCAACGATATTTTTATATTTATGTGGTTCAAATGATGTATGCTGTAGCATGAAAGCAATACTTTTCACTCATTAATCATATTTCAGAAAATGGGAAGCACGTGATAACTAAACAAACCAAAGCATGAAAATGAAGGCACAAATTATGGTAAATTAGCCAGTGTGAAAACCTTTATTGGACCAAGAAACACAATCAGGGAGAAAAAGATTCCTGATGAAAAACTTCACAGGCTTTTTGTTCTTGTTAACGCTATTTTTTTTCCTCGGAGCTCTTTATAAGTTATTAATCTAATAAACATAATAAAATATTAGCTATTACTCTTTTAGTAAAAATAGCTAAGAAAAGGAACATTTTGTTTTTAAAATCTTTGGAAGAAAAGAATATACATCTATTAACAAACTTCCTATAACTATGTTAATATAAAAAACTTACCTATTGAAGATGACTATTACTTGTTTTCTAGGGGTTTCACGACTGAGATAGAATATATTCTGCTAAAAGACTTAAAAGTTAATTAACTGAAATTTTACCTCTACTTACCAACCATAACTTGAGTTTAAAGTTTTGGGATTTTGCTGGCAGTGAAAGAATTTAAAATAATGTAGTGCATGTATCTCCCACCACCCTTTGATGACAGAAGCAGCTGCTGCACTAGAGAAAAGTCAGTCCCTGACTGCTCTTTTATGTGATTCTTTCCATAGTTTATCTTGCCCGCTTCTCACAGCCAGCAGTTTGGGTCTTCCTACTTCCACGAAAGGATGGTTTTTAGCAGTCATAGATGGCTCCAGGAGGTTTGAAGGGTTTCTTTTGAGGAACCAGTTAATGCTTTTAGGCTCCATAGTGGTCTTTGAAAAGAATCCTGCAATGTGTTTGTGCTCCAGGTAAAAAGTGCTTTCTTCAGGTTTGTTTTAAACCTGGTACTTGCTGACTTCCTCAGGAACCCTGAAGCAATTGCATTATGAGAAATAAGCATTATTTGCTTCCTTTTGGATAGTATAGACCCTTATTCATAGTCTTGTCCACTGTCAGTCAAACTCTAGCTCAGGCTCCAGCGCCTCTGTCATGCTCGGGAAGAGACAAGCTCAATATATCTGCCAGAGAATGGGGCTGTGATGGGTTTAGTCCTGTCTGTGCCTGAGTTATGCAGATCATGTAGAAAGAAACCACTAGGTGTGTGTGGGGTTTTCCTTCAGAGAACTTGGGAGGTCATTGTCATTTTTCTAGATAAAATATGTAGATATGGAAAAGCCAAATTTAGGAAAACGGGCTTAAACTAACACATTGAATATGAGCATACTGACAGGGTTTTTTTTGTAATGACAACAAAAGCTGCGTTTTTTAATGGTGGATGTTGTCTTTCTTTGATTTCTATTTTGTTATCATATGCTCTTGTCTTTGGTTGTAAACAGTAAAAAACCCCGCTAAACTACCTAGGGGGAGAACCTGGGTAGGAACTAGATAGATATACTGTATCTGCCGAGAAATGATGGAGAACAAAGAAAGCCTTAGATGGAAGGAGGAACAGTGGGCATGTGTGTGTGTGCACGTTTATCCATAAAGCAATACTCTGAGCTCCAGGGTCATGTATTTATTTGCAAACACCGCTCATTTGGAAAGCCTCTTGAGATGCCCGTCTCATCTTCATGGGGATCTCCACCCTGCTTGTAAAATGAAAGATGATGTATAAGGTTGTAAAATGAGGAAATAAATTTCTTTGCAAAACAAAGCCTAGCCAGGGTGCCTCACCACGAGATGTGCTCCTGGCACAATCACAAAGACTGTAGTCACTAGGAATATGGACAAATTGTTAGGAGATAGCAGGAACCTTGAAGTGCTAGGATGGAGTGGTACACAACATTTGATTAATAAGCAGTTGAAGTATAACAATGACTTTCCTAGGGAAAATACTTCTTTTTTGTCTTAAATTCTGTGCGTTCTGTTACTGATGGATCAATGGTCAAGCTGAATTTAAACCTTCAGGCATCAGGGTTGCATATATTAACACACATGTAGCTCTGTGCATAAGCTAAAAAGTTGTAGGTTACTCTCTGCTGTATTGTGGCAATGAGGTACCATTGTCATGACTTCTGTGAGAAAAATCTATGAATTTTAGAATTTGATTTTACTGACCCAAACATCTGGTTAGAGTGATTAGTCATCAGATTTAATCAGCGCATTTGTGTTTTTAAAGTATAGGTGACATGTAAATTGCCGAACTCACTTTTACAATGATTGCATGCTGGGGCAGTTTTGCCTTGCAAATTTAAGGCTATCCTCATATATAGAATAAGCACGCACTTACAACACTTTATAAAGCTGTTCCGTGAAATCTTGCCAAACATCAAATTTGGCACCCCAGTTTTTGACTTGCAAGGGAAACTGCATTCAAGTATGATTTGGATGTCTATGTAAAAAAATTACAGTAAGATATCCCTTGGGTTTTGTGAGCTTGAAATCCCATTATTCCATGAAGCAGACCAATGCAGTGATGTGTTTCTATAAAAATACAGCAGTTATTCTTTCACAAGGGTGCTTACTATATTTTTTCAGCGATTTCCTTCCAAAAAAATTTTCTGCAATTATGAATATCTGGCCTGAAGTTGTCTCCATATAACTGTTATATTTTGCAGTACTACAGACTGGCTCCAGGCAAACCACTATGGTCTTTCTGTTCCCAGGACTTTAAAGCTGTATTGATATGATAGACCATAATGATTCAAAATCAGGATTATGGTCTGTCAGTAAATAGCATGGTATTACGCATGTACCATAATATAGTTGCTACAATTTTTTTATGACATATTCCTGGAAGCCTCATTCATTTGTGTAATAATAACTCACCCCAGCATAATTTATGTGTAAAAAGAGTAGGATTATGCTTTAGGAAGGCAAATAGGAATTGCACTGGTGCAGGTTAGAGATACAGAACAGTGGAAAGCACAGGATGCATGGTTCTTGATGGGAAATGGTGGTCTACACATTTTATTCTGAGTGTATCTTTTTGTGTTCTTAACAGCACACTTCTGTAGCCCTCCAGAAATTCAGGTTATGCAAAAATATGGGCTTCCAGAGTGTATAGCAGGGTGCAAGCCAAAATGAATTGCCAGAGTTTCTTTTCCTCTCAACTTCCCTTTGCCCTGGGGAAACAGGTCACTAAACCAAATTTAATTATATCTTGCTCATAGTTCTATTGCTTCTCTTTGGCTTTTATACTTGCAATGAATATAATAAAGAACTTATTTAATTCCAGGTGACTTTTTTCAAATGAGGACAAATTTCCCCTTTGAGAAGTCAGAAGCAAAACTGTATGTGGCAGATGGTGTTGGGTGGCTTAGTAAGATTTAGCCGTGGTGGAGGGAAGGTTAATATTCTTAGAACAAGCAGAAGTTCTAGGGAATTACTTTTCATTTATAACATACACGTATATCACTGATACACTTTTGAGAGTGACCTCATGGCTCATTGATACTATCAGAAAGAGTTTTCTGATTTTAGTTTTTAAGGGTGCTTTCCTCCATAAGATGGGAAGTGTCTATTGATGCACCACAAGGGTGTGTTTTACAGAGAGGGTAAATAACTGTAGTACAGAGATCAGGAGAAAGGAAGCTTCAGCTATTCTTTTCTCTGTTCAAAGAAAGAATGAACAGAAGGGCTGACTTGTTTAGTAAAAAAAAAGGAAAGAGAATTTGAAACAGAAAATAATTGTAATTGTGGATGAAATAAAGATTCTGGCTGGAGCCATAATCAGAAGGCAAGTCAGGGGATAATATCATGAAATTGCAGAGTAGACATCTGAGTGTACACAATGTTTCTTGGTGGCTACAGTCACTATCAAGCACCAACAAGGGAACCTTTCTTACTTTCTTAACCCCACTGGCTCTTACTTCCTTCTATGGTCAGAAAGAAGCAGTGTTTTCAGAGTCTTGATGCTGAGTTTCCATATACAGAAAGAATAAATACTTATTTTCAACCTACATAAATTATCATATAGGAAGAAACCAATGTAGAAGAAAGGGTATGATGTGCAAATGAGACCTCAGCATTTATGTGTGTCTTGTCTGCAACCCTCTGCCCAGCACTCGGCAAAAATATGGCTGTTGCTGCCCTCAGTAGAGATCTGTATAGAAAAGAGGTCAATCTCACATCTCAGCTCTTAACAGGCTCTTAGACATGCAAACAGTCTTAAAGACTAGAAAGCTAAACTCATCACACTCAGTTGCAGTTCAGCCAGAGAGAAAGGTATTCCACATGATTTATGTGACATTGTGTGTGGTAAGTGACTGTGTTAATGTATTTTTTCACTCCATATTTATTGCCTGGCTAGACTTCTCTTGTTCTGATCATGTGCTCTTCTCCAACAGATCGGGAAAGTCATAATAAGCAACTGCTCCTTTTCTACAAACACTCTTGCGTTTGGAGCCTCACAAGATCAATCTTCCCTCTGTTTCTCTTCCCATGGAACAACACCATGAAGGAAGAGGGATGGAGACAGTCAGAAATTGTGACCTGTTTTAAAGATGCTGGAATATAGTGTGCAATGTTCATCCTCTTTGATAGAAAACTATTTTTTTTTTTTTTTTTTCATAGACAATAGTTCTACAGCTGAAAGCAGACACAAAATAAAAACTATTGCTGTGGTATGCTAAGTTGCTTCTCTGTGGAGAAGCAGTTCATCAGCTGCTGCAGCTAATTAGGAAGCAGAGAAGTGCAAAAGAAAATCAGGGCATCTAAGCCTTCAGCTATGCAGCCACAGTCAATGGAGTCAACAGAAATGGACAAGGACCTGAAGAGTGACAATCTTTGCTAAACTGATTGCACTCTTAACCATGTTTTGTATGGTAAAGGCTGGGCCTCTAGTATTTAACCTTGATCTCTTATGATAGAATTCAGCACTAGATCTTGTACTGAAACTGTCCTTAAATGTTTGGCTGTGATTAAATTGTGTTTAACTTGAAATAGAAACTGCTGTGCAGTGGCAGCTTACTGCTGTATTGGCACTATAGACTAAAAATAAAGATGCAGTATGCTAATTCAGTGCAATCAACCAAGTTGATTAGACACTATCGATAAATATGGATCCACTCTTCAATGTGCATGGAAAATCTGCTCCCATGTAGGTGTTATCTCCTTCCCAAAGTCCTCTCCCAGTGCCCCATTTCGTTTACCACTTGATGCTGTCAGTGTAATGTGCCTTTGTGAGATGGAGACAGTGCTTTATTGTCTGTAATCAGCACACTTAAAATACATTGTGGAAACACAGGTTATGTTTAGGAATATCAGAGGTGAACTCATTATCTAAGACCTGTGGGTCACAGTTACAGTGTTTCTTTGAATGGACATTCACCACCAAAGAAGGACCTTCTGGGCAGGTTTCTACTCAACATGAAAGTATGTAGACTTTGGTGTGTATTTGTAAGTAAATGAAGTGCCCAACTCCTGTTATATGAGACTGAGGGCAGGACTCAATTGCTTCTTCATAGAGTTACAGCATACCTGAGAAGTCCAGGGTACCCTTGGTGTATGACTAGTTCTCTGGATAGACACACATCTGTTCATCAGCCCTGTGTGGACGTCTCAGACACCCCGGGACAACTAGAATGGCATCACACGCTTTTGCTTAGGCAACTGAATCACCAACCGACTCAATTCTGTCATTAAACTTTAGGGCATCTTTCAGCTATCTAGCCAGTAACTCTCTCTTTTGTGATAAGGTAAACTATTCTCTAAATTGACTAGATGTGTAACTCAGTTCTTTCAGGCATTAAGTATTGTTTGAGATGCCCTCAGGCATCCTGCCTTTGTCTGGCCTCCATCTATTGCACCAAGCAGGTATGGGTCTCCTTGACTCTCCAAACTAACATTGGCCCAGATATAGACATGTTTGATGGCAGTAAAAATCAATGTTTAGGCAACTGATTACTGGATCTCCAGTGATTATAATGGGATTGCTGACTCACAAGTAGGAATCTGTATTCAGACATCTGGTGTCTTACTCTTGAACTACAACCTGCCCAGAGGGTCAGATTTTGAGTCTCATTCTCCCAGGACAAGCTATTTTTCAAACTGAAGCACATAGACACATGGGAATCTGTAGATTGGTCCTGAGAGTCTGCGAAAGATGACTTAGCAAAACAGGTATGTGTATGCCAGAAAGCTGTGTAGGCACGTGAAAGGTTGAAAGGATTTGCATCAGCACTGGAGATTCAGCAGGGATCCACATATTGAAGTATTTAAAATACATGGATTGAAATTTTAGACATCCCAGTGTGTGGATGTGCATGCTGC
>NW_009622541.1:41083-61547 GCF_000690535.1 Cariama cristata
ACTTTTGAAGACAGAGGTTTTGACTGCATGGGATTGTTTTGCTAGGCTTAATGAACTGTGAATAGTTATAAATGATAATGTAAGAAACTCCATACTGTTTAAACCAATGGTCATTTTAGTCTATATTTCATCTCCTCCAGCAGCAGAGAAGATGGTTTATTGAGAGAGCATATAAGTCTAGTCCTTTTAATATCCTGGCTAGTCCCTTTAGTATCAATTATGGACCTGTTTTTTATAAATTTTTCTAATCCCTTTCTGAACTCAAGTTTACTTATTTCGGTCTATACCAAAGTGGTTGAAAGCTATTTATCAACATACTGTAGTGAGCTGACCTCTTAACAGTGATGTGTGTTGATATTATTTATACTAGTATTTAAAATTTTTATTTCAGGCTTATCTTCTGCCATCTAGAAGGTCATGGACTCAGGATCCTAGGCACAGTAAAAAGCTGGACTGTCCATAATACATCTGTTGTGAAATGGTTTGCTGCTCTTTTTGTTCCAGGAAAAAATTAACATTTAAAAGGAATGTTATCTTGGTGATTTGGCCTAATTTTTTCCCATTGATAAAAGGAAAACAAATGAATGCTTTTATTTTAAAAATATTTGAGTGGAACCTTTGTTAATGTTGTTAAACAGCGGTAACTTTGAGTCACTGAGTTGAGATATCATACAATCGCAATTTGTACCAAGTCCCTCCTTCTGTTTTAATTTTTGTCTGTGCCCATTTTTCATCTTGACTTTGACAGGATCAGGATGTAGTCTTAGAAATGCAACATTTATCTTGTGGCGATAAAGTTTATGCCTTTAATGTTACGTTTCAAGAATAAGAGAAGTCTGACAAATTGTCTGGGTAGTTTCAAGGTTTATTTGCTGTACTGATCGCTGGTTATGAGTGTTGTCTATTTCACACAGCTACTGAAGTTCCAATTCATTAAAGTAATTTAGTCATACACATTTCAATGGGACCAGGCACCTGCTAAGAGTTATGTGTGTGCTCAGATGTTCTTCTGAATCAGTCTTTGCCTGGAGAGCTATCGGGGACAATCTATGGCTACTACTGAAAATGACTTATGCTCATATCTAACTCAGATCCCTATTTGTACTGAATTATTTTGGTATGTATGTACTACAGCATGTAAGTTAATTCGTCTTACCTCTGATTGTCTGCATCCTTGGTATTTGTTCATAAAAGCACATTCAAATAAGCAGACTCCTCTCTACCCTCATGTTTTAAAAATTACTCCTACCTGCTACATCTTTGGAGTTTTCCTTTCTTGTTCTATGAGGTCAAGGCTGGCAGAATTTCACAACATTCAGCCAATATCCATGGTAAGTTTTGGGAACAAATAGAAGTGTTCTTCCTTTTTCTCATTTCAACTTAACAAAATATTCCCAATGACAATTTGACATTTGCCAGATGATGCAGGGATAAGAACTGAGGATCTGTTCCTTCTTTTTAAGTGAAAGAAACTCAAGTAAAGCCAGCTGGGAATTTTACCAGCAGGAGCTGGACCCACACAGAGATGACCGAGTGAAATGGGCAGAGGGCAGAGAAATGCAAGCGTACTACCAGAGGGGCAAACCTGAAGAAGAAGATCCTGTCCCCTAGTCAAAACCCAGAGGTGGTGAGCACAGTTTTATAAAGTCTGCATCCAGCAGATTATGTGAAGGGCTAAATCAGATATCTTGCTGAACTGGTAACAAAGTCAGTGCCTTTGACAAAAGAGGTGATGTTCAACAAAATGCTATGGTGTTGAAATATGATTCTCTCAGTGAATCTACCTCCTGCCTTCACATGCTGATGTGGATCTAGACACAGCATTCATAGAGTGATAAATAAATCACAGATGAAGCTGACGTGTCAGTCTTAACTTGAACAGGGTCTTTTCTCTCTTTCTTTTTCTTTTTCTTTTTTTTTTTTTTTTTTTTTTTTTTCAGAGGGTAAAGGACGTGGCCTTATCTTGGGCACTCCCTGACTTCTGTCGGTTGGTGTCACAGCTGGAATGTTATTTAAATCCAATTTCTTTTATCTGAAAGTATTTACGTGAGCAGATAAAGCATTAAGCCTTTACCCTAAAGTGCTGTGCTCCACTTTAGTCCTCCAGATAACATTGGCTTATGCTGGAGCTGCCACTACACAGACAGGAAATCAATTCTCTCCCCCGTTCTCCACTTGATCTTTTGTGGTGGATAATGGGGATGTGTGTGTGATGCTAGTGACAGACGTCAGGATGCAGTCCATTAAGAGGTTAAAGGGACTCTCCTTTTCAAACTGTAGGAATCTGCTTTTTTTCTGCTGGAGTTTTATTTATTTGAGGTGGGGAGAAGAGTGGGACAGTTCAAAACTGTATTTTCTGCTTTTCTCTGACTTGAAGCCTAAGTTTAAAAGCCAGAAGGTCTCCTCTGACTCTTCTCACCACTCATAAAGAGCTTACTTGAGCAGGCCCATTAATGTAGCTGAGAGAAAGTACGATTCAGGATGAGTGAAAGTGTCAAGAACTGTCTTGAAGTGAAACACGTGAGATTTATGGATTTGAAATGCAAAAAATATTAACTGAAATGCAGTCAAGTGCTTTCTAAAACTGCTGGTAGAACCCTTTTTAGGAAGAAGTAGAAAGGTTAGGAGTGAAGGAGTGAAGCTGGGCCTGGAAGAAGGGGAGTGAGGGGAAAGGTGGTTTCAGTTTTGCTTTTGTTTTTTCACTACCCTGCTCTATTTTTTAATTGGCAATGAATTAAGCTATTTTTCCCCAAATTGAGTCTGTTTTTCCTGTCACAGTAATTGGTAAGTGATCTTCCTGTCTTTATCTCAACCCATGAGCTTTTTAATCTTAACATCTCCCCTGGCCCTGCTAAGGAGGAGAAGTGAAAGAGGGGCTGGGTGGCCACCTGGCAGCCAGCCCAGGTTAAACCACCACAATCACCCATGCACTCCCTGAGGTTAGTGCTAGCAACCTCTACAAGAATTTCTGGAAAGTTAATTGAGATTTGTGGACTAGGAGATGGGAATGATTAGGTTGGATTAAAGTGTCATATGCAAAAAATCTTATGGACACAGAGATTTGCACCTTGAATACTGTGTTCAGTTTTGGGCACCTCACTACAAGATGGACATTGACGTGCTGGAGCGTGTCCAGAGAAGAGCGACACAGCTGGTAAAGGGCCTGGAGAAAAAGTCTTATGAGGAGCGGCTGAGGGAGCTGGGGTGTTTTAGTCTGGAGAAGAGGAGGCTGAGGGGAGACCTTATCGCTCTCTACAACTACCTGACAGGAGGTTGTAGCGAGGTGGGGGTTGGTCTCTTCTCCCTGGTAACTAGCGATACGACAAGAGGAAACGGTCTCAAGTCGTGCCAGGGGAGGTTCAGGCTGGACATTAGGAAGAACTTCTACATGGTTAGAGTCATTAAGCATTGAAATGGGTTCCCCAGGGAGGTGGTGGAGTCACCATCCCTGAAGGTGTTCAAAAAACATTTAGATGTGGCGCTTCAAGACATGGTTTAGCGGGTTTAGTGGGCATGGTGGCATCAGGTATACGGTTGGACTTGATGATCTTTGAGGTGTCTTCCAACGATGGTGATTCTATGATTCTATTCTATGATTCTATGATTCTTATGGCTGCATCTGATTTTTGTGAATGCCCCTGTTGTTGTAGGAAGAAGGACATATAACATAGGTCTTGTGTAAGCTCTGGTAGAAACACAAAGTGGAAAAATGTGTAGGACAAATGAGCCACATGTTTAAAAGTGAAGGTATAGAAAATTGGCAAGATCTGGATGAGGAATTGGTGTGAAAGACTTGAACAGTCCCCACGAGCCTTCTTTTGAGGAAACATGTCACAGAGAAAAAGGGGACCAAATGTTTACTGAGTCAGAGGGTTAATAAAACCGAGAGGAAGTTGTCATATGCATAATTTCCTCTGGGAAACCTGTGTACTGCAAGGCAGAAAGTTCATAATACTTGACAACACAGTGACCCAGAACAGCACCAGCTAGGAGTTGAGCTGTGGGTCCTAAATATTTCACATGTTAAGGACAAAGGCAGCATGTGTTGTTTTTCTGATGGATATATGACTTCAGAAGGAGACTGTCCTAGACCTCAGAGCTGGTAGTGATATCTCCAGAGAAACTCCTCTCTGGCATGGCTGAAGGTGAGCCCCTCTCCCCTGTTGCTCTGAAGAGTGCATTTACCATGTGTGCTATGGGTCCCTTATCCACTTACAGCATCATCCCTCATGGATTAGGAGGAGAGGGGGAGAATATGGAAGTGCTCAAATTTGCTTCCTCATGAAGGATTTCTACAGGAATGACAGCTGATGTATCCTCCCAGTAGCTGAAGGGAAAATCAGTGACTCTGCAAGAGCCTGATGCCATCTGTAATGGTTTGATGTGGAGATGACTGTACTTCATCTGCACTGCTTCAGGGAAACTTCTTTGCTTTGGACACAGCAGCTCTCCAAAGGCATGCTCCAAGTACAAGCCACTTGGACTCGGGGGTTGTAGAATACTCAGTCACAGTTAGGGTGGCATGTCGTTCCTATCTAATATTAATTTTTTTTCTTCCCTTATATATCATAAGAGAGTAAAGTATCAGCAGTTCATAGCAAAGTCTAACGGAAGGCTCTGGGTGGTGAAAGTAGCTCATTAAACTCACTGTAACTGACAGCTGGATACTGTCAGGTAAATCTGACAATGAACAGAAATATTTGTAACAGTGAATGTTGTACCTGGACTGTTCATTTCCTGGCAGTCCAAAGGAGCCTCCTGGTCCTTTGCCAAACTGTTCTCACTGCAGTCTATTTGGATGAAAGGAAGTCAACAAATTAAATGAAGGAAAACGGTGTGTGAAAATGGTGGTCTAATTGCTTCACTCTTGTATCGCTTTTATGTCAATCTTCCTGTCCTCTGGAGTACTCTTCTGCAGCCTGTTTGTCTCCTTTCCTATACCAGCTCCTATTGCTCTCGTAGTTCGTGTGCTTGTGAACACTGCAGGTTCTCTAGAAATCCAAGTGTGTGTCTTTGGACACTTTGGGAGCTTCATCTTCTAGCGCAGGAGTGACTGACTGCCTCCTAGGAGTGGCCTGGGAACAAGTGTTGTGTTGCCATGAAGTGACTCCCATAGCAAGATGCTGCTGGGAGGTGCAGCTCTGCTTGGCTTTCCTTGCCCTGGCTGTGAGCTCCCACCGCTCTCAGTGCAGACATCTCACTCTGAGGCCCCAGACAGCTTTACGGCTGATCAGCCAGCTTACTGGACTCATCTTGTGGTTGGAGCAGTGGAAGGACCGTGGCAGAGGACAGGCAGGAGCTTGCAGCTAGGCTGGGAAAGCAGAACCACTCTGCCAGAGCCAGCTCGATGCAGCATCAGCTCAGATGAGCTCTGTGTAACCCTGTCTCCCTACATAAGTCTATACATACACGTGTAGGATTTTTTGCTTTTTAATTATAACTAGTAATCAAAGAGAAACAATTAAAAATGTTGTCATATGCAATCACAAGCTTAAGAAAACTCTTTAAGAAATGGACACTTACTCACCTGACTTAATTATCTGATGATGAGCATAAGCACCCTTTCAAGTCAGTGGAGAGAAAGAAATATTTCCAATGTCTGATGAATCTGATCTACCACTTGGAACAAATATAAGGAAGCAACTTTTAAATAGCAGGTAATGAACCTCTGGAACATGCTGTGGTTGGAGGGCATGTACTGTCTGTAAGCACAAAAAAGGCTTAGGTGAGTTCATTGACAAAATGCATGTTACAGGGAATGAGCAGGGTTGTATCTCCCGCTGTCCCTAATCCAGTGACCCTGGGTACAAGGGAAGTGGCCTGCAGAAAGTGGCCAGGGCTTTTCCTGACAGCATCCTCTATTACTGCTCCTGCAAGCAAAGCACTGGACCCAGAAGGACATTTCTTGTACTCTGATACTGCTTATAGCCTCAGACATTACTCCTCTGTTTCCACCTGGCTCTGGACACTGCTTCCTCTCCTCCTCACCCTGCCAGGCCTAACTGCACCGTATGTGTCACCCTGAAAATTTAGAGAATGGGACACAAGGACAGAAAGGTGAGAAAGGATGGACATGCCATGCTAAAGTATAGATACTGCATATTTTTTTGTTTTTTACTCTTAGGATACTCTCTGAGGATACTCTGCTTGGAGAAACATTTAGATGTTGTTTTAACCAGTTACAAAGGAATTATTTTTTGTTGAACTGATAACTGCAAAAGTGATTCCTACCTCACAGCCTTGAATATTGTACTCAGCCTTGAATATTTCTTCCAAATGGTTAATAAGCACAATTCTTATTACTAATGCTGTGTAAAGAGCAAAAAGCCACTTAAGGGACACTTGTTTCATGGCCAAAACCAGAATAACTAGAGCCTAACTAAAGAGGTCTATTTGGTCGGAGTGGAAATAAATCTGAAATAACCCAGAGCACAAAGACCACACAGGTCAGCCACCGTTCAAAGGTGCTGCAGTGCAGCTGGGTAACTCCTGTTGCTGCTGCAGAGCAAATTCTGCAGAAAGGGCAGGTTAAAGGAGCGGTATTTAACTGACCTACCTTGAAACATTTACATGTTGGAGGAAACCACCTGAACTAGTTGCTCAGATGCCCTTTTCGGTCAGTGAGAGAAACAGGTGTTTATGGGGTGTGATTCATCCAAGGTCCTTCACACTTTTCAGCTGGGTTGAGACTTACTGAGGTGCAGATGTCTGTCTCGGGGTGCCTACAGTTTGACCAAAGAAATCCCTACCCCAGGGACTGAAGCCAACAATGTGGGTTGAATGTCAAAGAGTTTCTGTCAAAAGCGGGGGGAGGCAAGAGGAAATGGTCATGGAAAATGGCAAAGAGGTTCCTTTCCATGTTTTGAAAATTTAATTTTTGAACTTTCCCTTTTTAGGTAGCATTTCCATTTCAAAATAAACATATATGGAAAAGGGTTAATAAAAAGAGTGAAATAACCTTACTGGGAAACAATGCTCTATTTTGGACCAAGCAATACTTTCCATTTTAACCCAAGACTCACTTTTCTAATTTCATTTTTCCTAATAATGATAAGATAGTATTTAGACTGAGCCACATTAAGATATTTGTATGGGCTTAATCAACCAACCAAAACAAAAAAAAATATCCCAACCTATTACTTGCCTTTAGACATTTATTTTCCTACTGCCGTGGGAAATAATTGTGGCTACAATGATAACATCTTTTTTTTCTACTCTTGCTCTCCTGTTATATATTGCCAGGTTGGAGACCAGCGATCACCTACAAAACCTATCTGCATGCGATGCGCTTGATTCCTCCTTTTCACCCTACTTTGTGTGTAGAAGTTGTACTTGTCTCGCAGGAGCCTGTACAAACGCATGACTCTGAGGGATGAGGGTGAAGCTCTAGAAGGATTTTTAAGAGAGTTGACATCAGCTGGTGACAGCAAATGTTTCCTTGGGTTTCTGCTTCTGCCTATAGCATGGAAATGGAGGCGTACTGTAACAGAAGTCCTTGGCATATTTTGGATCCTGCTGACTTTCAACATAAAAAGCAATCTTCTGGTGGCATAAGTAAACAAAATAAATGCCAAAAATTGGTTTTGCTGATGTCTTATGAAATTAAACAGAAGAATCCATCCTCTAGAATTTTTAGAGTAAACACATTATACCCTGAAGAGAAGATGAGGTTTATGTTGGACTTTTGGCAGCTAAATATTTTTACATGCAGCTCAGGAAAAATTTTTTTCCTAACCTCTTTGGAATGGAAATATTTTTTGACACAATTTTTTAACATTGTGTTCTCTAGAAAACAACTTTTTTTTCCTAAATTCCACTTCCTGAAAAAATAAATATTATTTGGGGTTATTGCCAAACCCAGAAATACATTGATTTAGAAATGCTGCTTTGATGCCTTGTCAGATTTTGTAGTTGAAATGTTAGTTTTTCCTTTCTTCGTGAGCTGAGCTCCCCTCCTGGGCTCTCTCTTTCCTCACCACTCCCTGCAAGGTCGGAGTCCTATGAGGCGTTGCCTCCCTGAATCCAAACAGGGGAGGGGAGGAAGAGGATCAGTGTGAGTGATGGAGGCTGCTGTGCATCTAAGAAAATCTGGTATTGAAAGAAATTCATAGGATGAGGAGCCTCAGCTGCATCAAGGCTGCTTTTGTAAACAAAATATTTCATTCTTCACCTAAGTATTTAATTTTTTAATTACTAGCTCAGAAGTATGCATTTTTCCCTTTTTTCCTTAGCTCCATTTTCAGGTCATCATTCATAACAGGGGTTTGTCTTACACTTTTAACAACAGGGAAAGCAGCACAGCCTTTTCTGGGGCTGAGTAAGAGCCTGTGTAAAAGATTATTCTTATCACACCTCAGCAATGATTCTTTCTGCAATGCTGAAAAGATGAACTGCCTTCATTTCTCCATGAAGAAGTACAGAATAACAACAGTTCTTGAAACCCAACAGGCTTTATATGAGGTTTATACCAAACTCTGGTGAGAGTCAGTCGGGGCAGCTTTATCTGCATCAGTCATTGATACCACTCGGAAACATAAATACTTTGTAGGAAACAGGCCAGGGCCAACCCACCGTGGTTCGTGATGGCCAGCTGGGCTTCAGCTCAACATGGAAAAGCTCAAAGACCTTCTTAGTGCCTGATCTTAATTCTTCAGAAACGTCAGATGTTTTGCATTGACATGGAATAAATTTTATGATGTGACTCAGATAACTCACTTTTAAAATCCAAGTCTCTTTGTGAATTAATTAAGAATATTAATTTACCTGTTCTTAATTTATACCTCATGCTGTAAACTTTTGTTGATTTAGGAAGTCTTTTGAAGGGAGAGGTAGTTTCCTTCAAGTTAATCTGACTCCTAACTCCAGGTGGAGGGTATCAAGGATCAGCTCCTTAATATCATTCCAGTTGTTCTAAAGTTAATAAATGCCCATAGCAAACAGTATCATTCCTTCATTCAAAAACTAGCGGTATTTGCAGATAACCGAGAGGTTTGCCAAGTGCTTCTACTTTTTATATGTTCCTAATTAAGAAAATTAAGGTAAGCTATTTCTACATGCCTGACGTCAAGAGACCATTCAGTATCTTATGTACATTCTTGCCTGTTTCTCACTAGTCTGATGATTCTAATAGATGCTTTTGACTGTATTATTCGTTATCTACCAGTTGTCTTTTCAGCGTTTTATTACAGTTTGACAGACTAAACAGCTGTTTAAGTACAAGTATATATTTTTCTTGGTCTTTGTTCAGAGTTGCTTTAGCTCTTGTGAGACACTGCTTTCCAGCTGGGAGCCAAAGCAGTTTGAAACGTCTGCAGCAGACAGCTAAGGATACAGTTTAATTAGCCTACTTTGATCTTTTCTGTGGTGGCTGATGATTTGCTACAGCTTGCAGCATGGTGAGGCAATTATATTCATGGTCATTATGACAGCATCCTTTGAGCCAGAGTTATCAAAGAAGTAAGATTAATTATAACGGGATTTTGTGGGGCCCAGAAGCCAAGATAAAGTAATGTTATATTCAGAAGAGTGCAATAAAGGAGAGCTTCGTAATCAAAATATTGAGCGAAGCCTTGGCCTGGCTGAGGTTAATAGCCAAACTCTTTTGTAACTTTAGAGAGGAATTCACTTGTAGGGTATGCCAAATGTATAACAACTTGGGCAATTTTCTGGAAGATCTTAACTATGTTCTCTTGCTTGGGCTGACACCACTGTCAGCCCAGGATAAGGTAGCAGTGCTATTCTCCATTCCCTTCAGCATTATATTCTTCCTTCTTCTGGAAGCACAGAAGAAAATTTTGCAGAATATGGTTAGGTACACTGATAGGTTTAAGATTTTTCTTCCTTTGCCCCTCGTTTTTTATTTAAAACACTTCTCAGGTTATTGCCCTCAGGTCCTGTGCAGCTACTTTGCCATGATGGAGAAACGTCTTCTGGGTGAATCTGTGCAGCATAATGCAGTGTGACAGTGTTACACTTGTATGTGTTCAAAGGAGTCTATTTTTTGTAAATATTATGGCTTTGGTAGCAGTTGTTATTGTATATCAGGAGAGCTAATAAAAGTGGCCGCAGGCAGCGCATAGCTTCTTCCAGCTATTACCTGCAAGAGCTGGCTCATCCTGTATTTCTGCCTCTTTCCTTGGGCCTGCCCTGGCACAGTGCCATGTAGGGTTATCTTCATCGTTTCTAAACAAACTACTTGGTTTGCACAACAGTTCTTCAGGGTTTCTCAGCAAAAGAAATTAGGCGGCTGAGTGTTTGAATGTTGTGTTAACACAACCTTATGTGTTCTGCTTCTCCAGGAACCTGTGAAAGCCAAAGGACAGCTTTTGAGGGGTCAAACCAAATGTACGCTCAGTGTAGTATCTGATTTGAAACAATAGCCAAGGCAAATGTCTAGGAAAAATTGTAAGAAAGAGAAGAAAAAGTGTATATCAAGTTCCCCCCAGAATATTCTCCTAGCCTCCAGCAGCCTGTGACCCACGGGTGCATATTTGCTGCTAATAGCTCTTATGGACTTTAAGGAATTTCCAACCCCTTTTAGACCCTATGTAAATCCTTCTTACTACACCTTACCCACTGCTCAGACCCACTGCTAAAATTGGAGGAGGCCCTTCCCTGCCAACTGTTGTCCTACCCCGTCTGCCGGGGACCACCTCTCTGCACCATCTGGAGCAGCCTCACTCTCCCACAGGCGTTTCCTTTGCCATGGATCCAAACATCGTTCAGTTTACAGATGGCAGCAAGTTCAGGGGAAAATAATGTCAGACTGCAAGACATCACGCAAATTTCAGATGTGGAACTGCTCAAAAAGAGGAACCTTACTCTCTAAATCCCAGCTTTAGGGAAACTACTGAAATTAATGGGCTAGATATGCCCATAAAGCAGACCATTGAAGTGATTTTTTTCTCTGGATTTTTATATATTCCTAATACGATTTTTGCAAATAATCAAATACTACAGCTGCTGTGGGGAAGAAGAACTGAACGTGGGATGCTGGAAGTGAGAGCTGGCCAGCAGGCTGTTCTGCTGCTTACAGGAAGGTGAGAACTTGCCTTTACCACCCAAGGGAAACGAGAGTACGTGATTTAGTGCAACTCCTGGCTTTGGTTTGATTTTTGTTTCATCCAGCCTTTCTACAGGTTTCTCCATTAAAGCAGGTTGCCAGTGACTGCCAGACGTCGCCTTGGCGGCTGTGGTTTGGCCTGCTGTGCTGGTATGCTCTCTACCTCAGTATTGACATGCTAATTCGAACCTCAGTGTCTTGCAGCTTTTGCTGCAGTTGGACCCAGCTATTTCTGTCCCTGTCTCCATGAGCTCTGCCAACAGCTCTCAGCAGAAGTGTTGGGCATGGGGGGATTGCTCTCCTCTCTCCCTGCCTGCTCCTTATCGGCTGTCAGCTCCCCGAAGTGAACCATTGCCTCTTTGACTTTGGAGGTGAGCTGGCCTCACAAAACACACTGTTTTCTCAGGAGCTGCTGCATTTTGTAGTTTCTTGTCAGCATGCTACTCTGTCCTTTCTTAGTCACTGATAACGGATGGCTTTGGAAGATTTAAGGGTAAAGATTAAATGGCCATAAGGACTGAAATGCAGGAGTCCCACTGGCTTACTGCTTGGGCAGTGGTGCGGCAAGATTTGCTCTCCCACCGTTTGTGGTGGAACAGCTATATTGCAAATTTTTTGGCTGCACCTATTCATAGTACTTCATTCAGAACAAGCGAAAATCTCAAAGCGTCTGCCTTCGACTGCTTTCAATTAAATGCCTGAGAGGAATCCTTTGTCTTCAACATTTCGAACCACGTGAGCAGTCACGGGTTAAAACCTCCCTAGGTAGACAGGAGCTGCTAGAGCCGCCCTAGTCAGTGACCCTCGGATAATGAGGTCACGGGGAGATTTCAGAGCCATATGTATGTCTCTACCCAGGTGCTTTGAGGATGTGTAGACATATGTCAAGGATATGTCAAAGCTCATGGACACTTCTACAAAGCTCAAGCCTTCCCAAAGTGACACACTCACCGGGCGCTTCCCTTCCTCATGTCTGAGCCGGGTTCAGCGTGGCAGCTCTGACAAGGCTTGCTGAAGTGTTTTTATTTAAAACTTAGTCTTTCCTGGTCAGTTTTAAATGTGAATTTTACTGCAGTCTTGATGTTGCTCTTGTCATTTAAAAGATATAATTTTAAAAATTATTATTATTGTCATCATTATTATTAACAGCTAATGATTACCATTATTGTGATTTTTATTGTGGCACCTGGTAACTTCAGATATCTGTGGCCAATGCTATCTTTTTTTTTCCTATCAGCTGTTGATACAGATGAGTTGCTTACTTTCTCAGTATTTATATTGCATTGCACTGTGTGGTTGCCCTCTTGTTTTCTTTGGGTGTTACTTTTGTCAGACTTTAAAATGTCAGGAGCCCTCTGTGCACAAGCACTGGTATTCCTGTTTTGAGGGTGGTAAATACAAAGTAAATGAATCCTGTGATGTGGACAAGGGGGTTCAGTGCACTCTGCAAACACACTGGCTGCAAGTGTCAGACTCACCTGAATGTCTCTGTCACTTAGGGCTGCGTTTTTAAACACAGAGAGTGTCTACCACAGACAGGCTTTCCAAAGGTAGCCCACAACCAACTTCTGCTGCTTGTAACACAGCTGTGGGGATCGGGCCCACAGTGCTTAAGGTCTTAGAAAGGACTCAAGCCCCTAACTGCTCCTCACAGGGGTGGAAGGGGGGGATTCACGCGTCGCCCTATACTTAATATCTCCTATCAGCTGACTTCAGGCAGCTCTTTGCACTGCTAAGTGTTCCGGCTTTTGAAGACGCCCTCTGACATGCCCTCATGTCCCTCAGCCCTAGAGGAGCTGCCTAAGTGCTCAGCATTGGTTTTGGGTATGACTCTGGGGATCGTCCTCTGACAGCATGGCGTTGCCCAGGATGGAGGGCGGTGGCATGTGACTACTTGCCCAGCCTAGACCCAGGACTCCATGCAGAAGTGGTGCATAAATGGTTTTGAAGACCTTCCTCTTTACAAACAGAAGAGCAGAGGGAGGTTTAGCAGGATGAGGTTGCAGGCTTACATTGATGTTAGCGAGAATTTTGCCAGACTTGCCTGGAGGTAGGATATGGACTATTGTGATCTCCATAAACACCCTTCACTCCTGCCCTGCTCCAATGTCAACTTTCATTTTTCATGCTGTCTACTCCTTGGAGACAGGGTGGCCCTCAATGTCCTCCACACACTATTTGAAACCCAGAGACCTTCCTCCTACTGCTCTATCTCTTTTGCAATTGGCAAATTTTGCAAGAGTCTTGCAGATCCCTACCTTCCAAGCCTGCTGGCAAATGTTAGTCGGAGACTGAAAATTCTCATGCAGGTCCCAGTGAGGGAACATGGTCTTGCAATACAATGATAATAATTATTCTTCAAATTAGACTTTGCACTCTGCAGTTTTGGTCATTGCTGTGCCTCTCTGTTGGCTGAATGCCTGGAATAACAAAGCCAGAGATTGTCTGCAAGGCAGTACTAGATCTTATTTTAATAACCGTAACTCATTGCTTGCTTTATTTTTCTTTTTCTTTTTTCAGAGAAAACTTCTGAAGGACACCCTGATTTTGACCATATTTTATAGATCTATTGGATTGCAGAAGAACAAATAAAAAACATTCGTAGGAATGTGTCGTGAGAATGGGTAACTGTTACATGCCTGCAAGGTGACAAATTCTGGCTACTGTGTGCACATGAAAGGAGTAGCAAAAGAGAGCCTGGAGACCTGTCCAAGAGCAGGAACTGGAACAGGGCCAGGTGGTTTTGCTTGCTGCTTGAGTAGCTCTGCAAAGGGAAGGAAATAGTTCCTTCTGGCCCCTGCTTGATGATTTGAGTTAGTTTGGGCCATTCATGTGCCAAACCCTGCTGGAGGGGGACACGATTGTAAACATGGGAGGGATGGGGAGAGAGGTACTCTGTAAGATGTTCCCTGTCAGGTATATCTGGCTTTGTGGGGTGAATGTACCATCCACTAAGGCAGTGCTGCCAGTAGTTTCTTTTATGGGTTTCAGTGCTCAAGCAGAACAACCTCTAACCAGTACCTTGCAGGCACCTGAAAACAGTAGGCTCTACATTTCTCTTCACAGAGGGCTACTGTTACGGCTGAAGCATAAGCAGCCTTTTGGGTATAGCATCCCAAAACCTCCTCACACCAGGCTCATCTTACAGAAATTTTCTAAGTCATCTAAATCTTTGTAGGCCCAGCATACAGTCACCATTATGTCAGACCCTTGCACCTTCTTCTTCCATACACCATTTGGGAGTTAGCTACAGGCTGATTATCCCAGAAGCTTTTCTAAGATCTTAGGTTATTTATTTTTTTTTTAAAGTCTTTCATGTAAGTTGTAACTTGGTTTCCAAAGAGGAAAAAGCTGTGTAATTACACTGTAATTCCTGAAGCCATGATCTGATTTGATCCAAATTTTATCTGGATCAAAGGAGAGCTCAGTCATGGTCTTTTCTTCTTGGCAGCACCTGGGTAGCAAAGAGGCGAGTATGGACTGGGGAGCTCCAGAGCACCCACAGCAGATGCTGCTTCTGCTTGAAGAGTTGTTGAAGAAGAAAAGGACATGGAGCTGATATTTAGGGTGGAAATACAGGCAGTAAACTCCTTAGCACGGTACTGAATTTGAGTAGGTGAAATTAAGTACCTTAAGGCCATTTTTGCTAAAAATCGATGTAGAAATGCCAGAAAGCATATGGTGATAGAAAAATAAAATAAGAAGAATTACTAACTCTTCTCTCTTTATTTTCTCCTTTCCTTGTGTTATATGCTACCTTATTTTGTGTAATAGGATAAGTAACTTCCTGCATCTGATAGAGAGCTTCTGATTTTTCCAAGAAGATAGTAGATGATGTTGGTTTCAGGGCCATTTCAGACAATGAAGATTTGGCAGTTTAGTGGAGGTGCCTGGGCTGTAACGATCAGTGAATGAATTCCAGCAATGTTTTGAATGGGTTCCTGCTTCCAGTTGGCATTCGCTGTCCTGTTGGATTCTCTGCTCGAACTCTGTTGCATATGTGTAAGGCATCAAGCCGTTACTGATTTTTAAAGCTGGTTCATTTTGGCACCAGTTGCACTTCAGCTGACTCCTGCAAACAAACAAAAAATTTTTTAAATTTTTTGTGGAAGTTTGGAAGGAGTCTCCTATTCCTCACTGCCTGCACTTTGAAAATAAAAACACCACTGTATTTCCCGCTACCTGAAGACGAACAAACTTCACCTCTTCTGGAGCTGACAGGGGTTTCCTACATGTGATCCCATGTGTGGGTTGCCTTTCAAACTGTTTTCCTCTGTTATTGGATAGTCTCCCAATTCTGAAATAATGAGAAAGACTTGAATTGTCAGGGTGATTTATTTCTTTACTGGGACAGAAATGAAATGAAACAGGCATAAGCCAAGAGTTTCCATAATCAGGAGATTAATATTAGGCTCTGACATTTTTATTCAGGCTAATAAATAAATAGGTACAAAAAAATGCTGAATACCTTCCAGCAGCTGTGTTTGGGGTTGATGGTTTTGAGTGCTCAGCACTTAAGAAAAAGAGGCCGTTTTACCTACATGCACAGATCTGAAGGCAGAGGTTTGTGCTGAGTGTCTATACTTAAAATCCTGGCCATAATGTTATTTTACTTTATACAGTCTAATAGGTAAGCCTATTCCAGCTGGGACATTCGATGCCAGTGTCACGAGTCTGATGCTAAGCTCATACTAAAATCTTGGCCTAGAATTGCTTCATTCCAGCTCTGTTCCAAAATGGAAATCAGGAAATCACTGTTACTTTCAGAGCTCCAGCTTTCTGCTCGGTTTTCCATATCTTCTTCTTTTAGCTGCTCAAGTGCTGTACATTTTCCTGTAACTATTATCATAACAGCTTTTCATCAGGGTGAAAAGACGCTGCTCAACAGACAACCCAAATCTACCCAAGGGTTTATGAGCTACCACAATTCCTTCATGGACAGAGCTAATGGGGGTTTTGGTATAGCTAGAAAGTGTTGTACCATGGTGCAAATGGGATGCATGTGGTAAAGTTTTTGAAATTGTATCAACTTTTTTCAATAAGATTTCTCTACAAAAATATTTGGTAGAAGAAAGCTAAAGCATTGATTCAGAATGGCTGAGATTGTAAGATGCCACAACCTTCTGCTGTGCCGTGAATTTTCCATGGAAGACATCCAAAACCTACCGTCCAACCAGTAACATGTGATTGCCTCCTGCCTGAAGCCAGAAACTACTGATTCTGGGTCCAGCTTGTCTTCCTGATTTCCAATAACTCAGATGGCAATGCAGGCCAAATGGTCAAGGGCTGAGGAGATATTTTAATGAGGATCACAAGCATGATGCTAAGCCATCACAAGAATTCTCAAGGAGTGGTACGTCAGATGGAAATTTGCACATCTTGAAGGAGAGGTGACTGCAAATACGTGGTGGCTTTGGAATAGATAGGCTGTCTAGAGAGATTGCGGGGTTTCCATCCTCTGGAGATATCAGAACTTGACTGGAGAGGGTTCTGAATCCAAATATGAAGTTAGCCCTACTTTCAGCTGGGGTTTCAACTAAGTGATCTCCAGACGTCCCTTCCAACCTAATTTATTCTATTAACCTCTGTTTTTTATGTATGTGTAATTTCCTAGGCTGGTCAGTAGTAAAGTGCCACCACAACGCCACCTATAGAAAGTACCAACAAATACTTCTCCATAGTGGGTCGTAGATAAAAAGATGTTGAAACGGGAAGGAGAAGATTGTAAAAGTTTTTGTAAGTGGGGTGTTTGGAGAAGGAGAAAAGGTAACTGAAGGGAACAGACTTTGAAATTGTGTCACCAGGTTCATTCCCTCATCTTTTCCCGACACTTCTTCACTGTAGTCATCTTGACACACAGCACCTATGATGTAAACTAACCAGGGCCTTGGGAGAATGTATGAACTATCATATTTTCTCTGGCATTTGTAAGAAAGGGGCATTCCTACAGCTGATATCCATTGGACCTCCATGCAGCAAAACAGCTTAGTGCTTCAGGTCACTATGGCTATTCGTTGCACAAACAAATAACACCTTCATGAGCTTTTGCAGGGCAGAATTTGGCTGTATTTGTTTGGAAATGTTGACAATTATGTTTGTCAGAAAGTCAGAGTGACTGTTAAGAGTTATTTCTTCCTTTTTACTTTTTTCCTTGAGATTCATAGGTTATAAGGTTGGAAGGGACAATAGTGCTAATCTAGACCAATGTCCTGTGTAACACATGTTTCGTTGCATAAACAAATAACACCTTTATGAGCTTTTGCAGGGCAGAAAAGAGCAACTGGCTCTATTTGTTTGGAAATGTTGACAATTATGTTTGTCAGAAAGTCAGAGTGACTGTTAAGAGTTATTTCTTCCTTTTTACTTTTTTCCTTGAGATTCATAGGTTATAAGGTTGGAAGGGACAATAGTGCTAATCTAGACCAATGTCCTGTGTAACACATGTTGCAGGATGTCCTGAATTCATACTCATTTGAAACTTTCTTTTGGGAAAGAAAAATCACGATGGAAATGTTGGCAGAAAAAAAAAGCTGTAAACTCTGGGTTTAGTTTTTCAATAGCTACTTGCCTTTCTGGTGAGAAATCTTTGCCTTTATTTTCTAGCTTGTCTAGTAGACTTTGAGCTAACAGAACTTTGTTAAACATCTGTGGGACTTTCCATCATCTGCTTTTGTTCCCCATGGAGGTAGTTATTAACCCAATCAAATCATCACTTTGATGAGATGAACAGTTAAAGCTCTGTCCTGCATGATCCTAGAACCCCTTTGAAGTTGCACCTTGCCAGGGTAGATGTCTCAGTCTATGTCTACATTTTCTGTCATTGAATATATGGTTATATGTTGCAAGTCTCTTGTGTTACTCAGATGATATTCACCCTGTACCAAAGCCTTGTTCTACCTGTTTCCATTTTTAATTTTTTTTTCAAACTTGCGTGCTCAGCACATGTTTTTTAAGATGTTTTCATTGATTTCTTAAGATGCTCGTAATCAGTAGAGCTTACAGAAATGGGAACATACTGTGACTGCTTTTATAACTGCTGTTATTGGCAGTTAGAGCAATTGCAGCATATGTAGAAGGGCAAGGGGGCTAACAGGAGTGAACCCTTGCAATAATGTCATAGCTGTCTCTAAAAGTGTAAGTTCTGCTAAATTCCTTAAACATCCAGACCTTGACCTGGATGAAATCTACTCAGATTTCATGACCATTCTGAAAAATGGCCATTGGTCTTCCTGAGACAACTGGAAGTCCAAAGTCTTTGGGAATTGCTGTCACTGGCTTAGCTCATGATGCTCATGCAAAGCAAAGCTGCCTGGGAACAGGGAGCTGTGTGAGCTTCCTCTCTTACTCAGGGCTGTGTTAGAACATAAGCAGTGTCTGAAATTTATTTTTTTCAATGCTTCAGTCGGTTTTCCAGATCCATTCTTGGAGCTGTTATCCTAGTTGTAAGGTTAATACATTTATAACTATTTTCATTCTTTTCAGAAGAATCAAAGCAGCCATACTTTATTCCTTCCATGCAATTCCTTTAGATTTGCCTTCTGGTCTTGTTTAAATTTGCTTCTAGGCTTGGAGGAGGTAAAGGGCACTTACCTTTGCTCTACACAGAAACACAAGGAAGAAGGAGTTAAAAACAGGCCGACTGAGGAGTTGTTACTTCCTCACCAGAGAAACATCTCCTTTGGGATGTAAAGGGCAGGGCTTGCATGTTGTCGGTGTAGGGGTTCGCTCCTGCCTGAGCAAATCTGCGTGGCCGTGACCGGTAAGAGGGGGCCCAGCAGCAGAGAGCACGGTGCCTGGAGGCACAGGCAGCTTCTCGAGAAATGGGCACACTTCAAAACGGTGCTTCTAACTTCTGGGCTAGCTGTGTGGGTATGGAAAATATTAAAGTATAGGTAAGAAAAGAAATCTTTCCTACAGGGAAAAAGTGTAGGAGCTAAGGAAAAAGTAAAGCGTAGTTGCTTGAGAAATCCCTCGGAGTTCTTTGTACCAATGTCTCCCATTCCCTGTGCATTTTTACTTTGTGTTTTTCAGTAAACATAAGACATGATTAAAAAAACACAGCCAGATGGTGAAATCAGCATTGTGAAGAGGTGTCAAGTGAAGAGAAATGAAAGAAGGAGGGGAGATTCTTATTCTATGTTAATTTATCCATGGAATATGACTGAGATTATTGCTGTCTCTTTAGAAATATGATGTAATTCTAAAGAGTTTTTAGAATTTTTAAAATTTTAAAAAAGTTCTAAAAATTTTTTTGGGGATTCCTTATTTGCTCAGTTGCATCTGTAGGGGAATTGAAAGAAGGAAAGATTGTTTTTATGAAAAGTGCTCTGGTAAATTTGGAATCAGGCTGCTTTGTTGAGAGTTTTGTAAAAATATGGTAGCAAGTCATGTATTGAAGAAGGGTTTCTTGTTTTGAGAAGAGCAGTTGATGTATTATAGAAATTGTGTTTCTCATATCAGTTTTAGCTTGTGTTCTATAGTGACAAGATATTTTGGTTTTCCCAGAGAAATAACCATGTTTTATATTTGCTTTGTTACAGAATTAAAATATTGTCTTATTATTTCTTTGGATGATGTCATGGAATGGAAAAATAATAGCAAAGCCTGGCATATGGTCATTTAAAATAAAGTCTGTGTTTCCTGATAGGATTCTGTTCATGTACATACAAATGCAGTACATGGTGTGTTGAGCATTATAGAAATGTTAAACAGCATTAAGTTTCATAGGTTATAGTAGTATATGAAAGGCTATAGGGAAAGGAAGTGAAACAACAGAAGAGACAATATAGAAAATACAGCCAACATAGTAAAAAAAGTGTCAGAGGGGGGATGTACCAGGGCAAGTACTAAGCTGGAGAGAAGGCAAATGAAGAACAAATCCTGCCTTTAGAGGGAGCTTGCCTTTAGATTTCCTAAATGTCAATCATGATTAGCAGGGATCTCTTATTAGCCTTATCTCAAAAAAGTAATTGGTAACTTGTCAATGAAATTTAATAGGTAAAATGATGTTGCTATCAAGTCTGATCTCCTGGATATTGGATGATCAGTAGCTAAGACCCTTTTCTAGCACATGCTTCTTTTGGCTGTTTATGATCACAAAGCAGATTTCCACGTTGAGTTATACTGTTTTATATAATCTAGTCTTCCTTTTCCTTAGCACAAAGGGACTGTGTGGTCACAGAGGAGAGAATAAACAGTCCTGCAAATTTATACTAACACAAGGAAGAGGGAAAACTGTGAGAATGGGAAGTCTCTCTGCAAAAAACCAATGACCTTGTTAGCAGATCCAGAGGTGTGTACGTGCCTGGAGTGAATCTATGACATGTGAATGCAAAATTAAAAGGGATCCTGTGGGGTCAAGAAAAAACCAACCAACCAACCAACCAACCTGCTGAGGGAAAG
>NW_009622541.1:61578-184556 GCF_000690535.1 Cariama cristata
CGGCAAGGCTGTACTGGAGAGGAGCTAAGATGCCGTATCTAGCTGGGTGAGGAGCTTTAAGCAATGGTAGCTCTTCACCAAAATTCTGCCAAGCCCCAGGGAAAGTGCATTGCAAAGTAATCATACCTTTAGATGACTCAGTTACAGGGGTGTTCTGCTACTGAGGTGCATTCACTGATTTTCCAAAGGAGGGAGTCTATCTGAGTATCAAGGATATAGCCTCTCTTTACCAATGATCTAGGCATGATTGTAAAAAGCTATTTAGATTAGGGAATACTTGTGTAATTTTGATGTCTCTTCCTGAGAAGGATACAGAGATAGAAGGAAGGTTGTCAGGTGGACAAGGTTATAAAATTGATGAAGAAATTGGCTGGAAAGAGTTGACACTAACATTGAAGATACAATATTCAAATGGTTGATGAAATTGTTGCTAGCAAGGTATTTAAAGTGGAATAGCATTCCTGGCTGGATATTAAAGAAAACAAAGTGTTCAACAGACACAGAAATAAAGGTAAAGATAGAATAATATAAAATTACTTCTGATCACAATCATTTGGTCAAATAACTTCTTGGGATAGTGACACTGTGTTGGATCTCAAGGGTGAGGGAAGGGTATCAGGGATTGCAACAGGTATGGGCAGATACCGTAATAGTGTTAAGGAGATGCAGACTACTGGGGATTGTGTTAAGCATTATAAGATACCCTAACTTGTCTGGCATAGGCTGGAGGACAAGTGGTACTGATGACAGCAGGGCCCAGGTATTCCAGGGTGTGAGCGGTCACAAATTTCTCTGTTGAAGTGACAGAATTCTGTATTCCAGCCATGAGGAAAATCTTACAGAGAAACTGTCCAGGTTCAGTAAGATAAATAACTGCCTTAAGAAGGAGATTAGAAAAGAGAGATATTTCAAAGAGTGGAAAAAGGGCCATCAGCAGTCATAGAGGTCAAAATGGGGTGGAATGAAGTGCAAATTGCCAAATGCCAAAGGTTATTAAAACAAATAACAGAAAGTTCTTAAGTCATATAGAAAGCGAAATAAGTCTTCTATTCAGTGAGGATTTTATAAGGGTTAAGGATAATAAAATGTGACACCAAAATTAAATTAATACTTGGATTCAGTTTTCAATCGCAACTATGGTACTGACTATGAGGTGAAGTCGTAACAACCAATGGAAAAGAAAATAAGAGAAGTTTTGCTATTAATATGCTACAGCTCTTAAAAAATGAGGACGGGAGAAAATGCAGCATGGATTTGGCAACAGTGTGTAGTGGTTCTGTAAATGGATAGGCTCCTGCCTAAAAAAGAAGAAATGCAGTATGTCTTGGACTTCAGGTTTCTTACTGAGCTATAAAGGAAACTCAGTCATGCTGCAGCATGTAGGGATGAACAGAGGGTTTCCAGGGTGGGTGAGCACCCACTCAGGCAAGGCAGGAGGGAGCACTCACGGAAAGGGCAGTGTCTAGGCAGTGACACTCCGCAATATGTTTACATTAAGGACCACAGGACAAACAACAAGCATGGGCTGATGATATTTTGCAGTCCCTTGAAGATAAGAGCTACGGCTAGTGTTGCAAGGCATGCCACTATCTTCCAGGAAGAGCTGGGTGCCCTGGCAGACTAGAGTTACAGAAGAGGTGACACTCAACTGGACAAAATGCAACATCTGTACTTGCAGACTAATTAAAAGTTCTGCTAATAAGCTAGGAATTTGTAAGTTCATATACCAATCATAGGATGGTTGTGTACTGTTAATCTGCTAAATTTAAAAAAAAAAAAAAAAAAGGAAAGCTGTCCTAAAAGGCATTAGAGGAAATATTTCCAACTGACTTCTTATTACATATTAGAATCACAGTACAAAATGCTGCAGAGACCTTTAGGTGGGATGCTGTGTTCACTTCTGGCCATGGACGTTCAGAGATGAGCTGTAGAGGACTGCTAAAGATAATTAAGAAAAGGGGCATTTTATGCAAAAAAAACAAAAGAAATTGTTCTACTTAGACTAAAACGTTGAAAACTTCGGAGAGGACAATCCATAAATATGTAAAAGACAGGGGAAAAAAAGGTCTATTAAAGTTAAAGGCATGTAAATGGGGGTCTAGTGAATATGATGAATACATTTTCCTGGAAAATGGGAATGAATTCCTAACCTCAAGAGGTACTGAACTCTGAAAAATCATTAAAAACCTGAATGACTTTTAAGATGGAGCTGCAAGTTTCTGAAATGGTTTATATGATACTGCCAACTGTAATAGCAAAGAATTGGCTTAAGGATTATTTGTCAGTTGAAAATTCAAATATAAGAAAAGATGAGAGCATCTTTTACACACTTGCTATTTTTTATATATCTGAAAGGTACCAAATCAATTAGAATGATAATGAATGTAATTAATTCTTGTTTTGTTGTTTTTTTTTTTTTTCCCCATAAGTTTGGGGTATTTCTGAAGTCAATGTCAACAGTTATGCCTAATTTAGTTGAAAAGTATTTATTTAACAAGTGAAACTGTGTGATGCAAGGAAAGAATGATGGATAACATTTCGTTTTTCCAAAAATAAAAGACACAACATGATGCAATGCTGCTGGTCATCATTACCAGCAATAGATCTCTACTCGTGCTTAATTATGCATTGACATTAAATGTCATCTTGTACATACCCTGCCAACACGGGATTACTCTTTATTTTGCTTCTGCTTCTTACAGAGTGTCCTCACTATGAGCATATATGAGTACTATGTATCCATTGCAGTGTTGTTTACTAGCTTCTCCTCCTCGTGGAAAAAGAATGTGAAAGGGAGTGTCTTAATTTTATAATTTTATAATTAATTTTATAGATTTCTATATGTTGTTGTTTTTTCAAATGCGTGTTTTCCTTCTACATACAAAAAAGGCAAGATCCGGGAATCTTGTTCTTGGAGGATAGCCTGGTGAAGGATGTGATGGTCTTCTATGTTTGTGGAGTTTATTTCACAATATAGACAGTCCATTAAACAATTACATCTGAGTTGTACCAAGAGCTACCGTGGATCACAGAGGTTTTTTCAAGAGTTTCTGGGAGGGAGTCATTAATATACCTTTAAATGACATAATCCTTATGTCCTGAGTTATAGTTATCCTGTACAAGAGAGGAATGAACATAATGCTGTGAACCATTTTTGTTTACTGGTATAGGTTTTTCCACAATCATGGTGGGATTCATCCCACCTTGGAAGAGACAACTACCATTTATACCTCTGTGGCTGGGTGAGACATTGAAAGTGCAATTAATTTTGTCAATAGTGTCACCTTTACAGTCAGTAACATACAGCCTGAATAACTCATTTTTTTGTCCTAGTGAAACCACAGAAGAGAATGCAGGGAACATCTCAGGCAGAGAGTCAGGAAGAAAAAGTGGGAGCAGATAGAAACAGGTAGGAAGAAATTGTGCAAAATAATGGCAGAAAGAACAGGATCTTCTGGTTCCTGATTGCTTGTGAGATAGCATGCTTGAAGAGGGAGCCAAAGACAGCCATTAGGAAGACCAGTTTCCTGGAGATAACATTGGCCAACAGCACATGATGAAAAAGCACAAATTGTCAAAGGAAGAGCCAGGTACAGTGTGATTTTGCTTGAGGGAAAAGAGATTTTTGCTTGAAGAAAGAGCAGAGCCAGGATGGCTGGACAGGAGGGAGAATGAGAGAGATTTAGAGCAGCAGTATGAAAGGTTACACAAATCCCTTAGATATGGGACAAAATGCATAGCAGAAAGCATATGACAAGGGGAAAGTAACAGCAGAGACAAGAAAATAGTCCCAAAAGGAGATAAGATATTAATGGAAATAGTAAGCATATGTATTTCTATATGCTGCATGAAGACAGAATTTGTGTGTGTGTTTATGATCACTGGAGATAGGAATGAACAAAAATATAAATGCTGAAGTTCTGAACCAAGAATATAAAGAGAATATCCAAGTATAATCCACCGTTTGAAATGGACATTTCTCTGAATTTCTTTCTTTTTCAGTTTAAAGTTCACCCAGTGGCTGGCATGCATTGATATTTGCAGTTTGACAGTATGACCAACTGTGTTTTATTAATTCAAAAGGGAGGAATCCATCTTAAACCTTGTGGAGAAGGAAAAACTATGAGCAAATCACATCACAGGAGTCAAAGAAAGGAAAAAGTTTTCTTTTTCTCTGGATTTAAAGAGACCTAGACATTATGAACACAAAATTTGCAATAAGCATAAGCAGAAAGGGAAGAACAAATACAAGTAGGAAATGTCCAATTTGTTAAGGCTATACAAAGTGTTTAGAAGATGTGATATGGTATATTCTTACAGATAACGGACAGATTAGCATTTTTTGGAAAATACTTCTGGAGACACATCAATATTTTCTTAATTCATTTTGGTTTTCACCTGAAAGTGTGAGCAGATGTGCATTTCTAAATCAGATGAGGTTTAGATTCAGTACCCAATTTCATCCATCAGGTGAGTAATTCAATCCTAGCTAGTCCATCTGAATGATAAATTAGAGGTAGGATCCTGACATCAGCAACATTAGAGAATAATAATTCGTCTGAAATACCAAAATTATTTGAAATAGAGGAAATCATAAGTATATTGCTTCCTCAAAAAAAAAAGTCAAATGTTTGTTGTTTGCGGCTTGGGTTTCTTTCATTTAGCTCAGTGGTATAAGCTTTGTTCCTGATCCTTTTGTCTTAATAATCTGCCTGTTACTCTTCAAAAACTCCCTTTGGAATAAAAGTTTCCATACAAAATTATTTTAAATTCAGACACTTCATTGTCTTCTGCTTTTCTGAGTCTCTCAAATACATTTTTACTTATTTTTATCTCTGAGATGAATTTGCAATAATTTTTCTCTGTCAGGAAAGATTATTTTACCTCTGCCCCAATTTTTTCACAGACAATTGTAATAGAAAGCCTAAGATTGGCATGAATGGTGAGTGCCTGGGTGTGCTGGCACCTTATGGAGCCCACAGCAGAGAGGGGCTCCCAGAATGGCCCATGTCAATGCTATCCAGATTAGCAGTTCATCGAGACCCCATCACATCCACCTGCAGCTTCATGACGTGCTTGGAAAATCCAGCTTGTGGAGAGGAGATCAGTGCTATGTAGTTCTGGGTTGTCATGTTAACAATTGTTTCTTTTGCTTTCTAGACCTGATGAGACAGTTTTGGGAGCAGTTCCAAAACCAACGCTTTGTTGGGGTTCAGCAAGAAAGGCTCTATGTTTCACAATGTGGTTTTGTTTCCTTATAAAAATTTAAGAAACTTAAAACAGTCCCAAATAATGCTGCACGCAGTATGATTGTCGGAGCTCCCTCTGGGAAGACCTTTACTTGGTTTTGCTGTGGCAACCGGATAATAATGAACAGCCCATGCAGAGAGTGTTTATGCAAACTGTTGACACAACTCACAACAATAGATCTGCTTGCTTGTGAAAGATGCAGCACTTGGCAGCGTAAAGCCAGGAAAAGCTTCAAGCAATATGGGGCGATTAGCCCTCCCTGTAAAACACCCAGGTGAGGAAGGTATTCTTGGTGAACACACAGTAAAAACCTGCCATTTAAAAAAAGTGTGGCTTTTAAAAAGTCTTATTTCAAGACTGATCTCTCAGGATATTTAACAAACCTCACAAATATTTGGAAGGAAAATTTAGGTGAGACACAGGCAGGTGTTTTTTTCATGCTTACAGGCTAAAATGAGACCTGGCTGATATTCAGCTATCCAGTGGTCCTGCTGGCTGCCTTTCACCAGGAATGGGTGAGCTCACTTGGGGCTGGCAGGAGTCAGGTGTCTATCAGAGTCAAGAACCAGGTGTCCACCAGAAGCAAACACAAGGCAATTGTATTAAGAATTTGGCCAACATTACTTAGAGGAAAAGGGTGAACAAGCAACCTTGGAGCATCTTCTCTACTCCCTGGAGTAGATTTAATGCACTCCATTGATTACAGCATTCCCAGGCTGCAGCATGAGTCTGAAATCAGTGTAACCTTTACTTTATCTTACCACAGGTGGTGGCCTCAAGTGCCTCATGTGTGAGATAACCAAAGGCTCTGGGAAGGCAGCTGGTGGGAGGTCAAACACTAAAATATGGGCAGAGAGGTTTAAAGATGGCTGTGAATAACGCAGAGGCAGCAGCAACTGGATGCAGTATTCTGAATCTAATGTATTTCTAATTGTCACTTAAAGGGAAATCATGCTGCTTCTCTTTCTGGCAGATCTCATTATGTTCTCTGTGCAGTTTAAGCCAATTACCTGTCTATCTTCAATACGGATAAAAACAAAAAGAAGAAATGATTGCTGTTGGGCTCCTTTTGGAGACCTAGTTCGGCTGTGATGGTGTGATATACAAACATATTTTTTTTTGTTCTTACATAGTTTCTTGCACAGTCCTACAGACGTTTGTCCTGGCTGACATTTTCCTATGAGAAATAACCAGAAGTGACTGGGCTGCCTCTTGGGCAGAGCAGTGGCATGCTGGCAGCAGCTGGGGAAGGCTTATTTCCAGCACTATATTATCAGATTTGGCGCTGGATGACTGATGCCAAATTATTTTAATTGGAAAAGAAAAAAGTAATTTTTCATACTTGTGTCAACCATCAAGAGGGTAAACTATCTGCTCTTCATTTTCTGCTGAGTGTGCCAATAAAAATATCATCAACTTTATGTTGTCCTCATGGTACCCTCCTCTTCAACAAACAGCAGAGTGATGTACAAACACAAGTCAATGGCGTGAAGAAAAAGCAAAGCTGATTTGAGTGTAACAGGCTGTGATTTTTTTCTGGAGGGTTTCAATCCCTGGAAAGATTAGAAGATAATTGTATCTCTACTACAGGACTGCAGAAGGGTTTAAGGGAATTACAAAAGAGTTTTTAAAAGTAGGCCTTTCTACAGAACATTTAACAAGCATGTGATATTTCTATTATTTTATTTTTATCACATAGTGAAATACATTTCTATTAGAGTGGAAATAAGATCTTTTAGTACTAACTCTCAACCGGGCTGTCAGTTTAAACAGCAGGGCAAACAAAAGCATAGTGCTGCCTCTGGGAGGTCCCTCATCTGAGAGATAGCTGAGGGATTATGAATCAAGCAAACTGATTTACAGAACAAATCAAATTATTTCTCTCATGAAAATTTCTGTCATAATCATTAAGGTCCCTTTTACACAGTGGAAGACCAGGTAGGATTGTAAGAATTGTACATTCTGTCAATTTCGGCACCTCTTTTTAACACTAATTTCAATTTATGTTAGAAGAACTTTTCTTTATACAGCTGATCTCAAATGTCAACAAAGTCTGCCCTGCTAGCAGCTCTGTGCTGCCATAAATCACATGGTTATGGCACCTCAGGGATGTTAGAAGCTCAGTGCCCATGAAGATACATTAACGTCAGAAAAAAGTCCACCATTTTAGCAGGCAATCTGACAGATGGATTCTGTCTCCATAGGTATCAAGTAACCACTCCATCACTTAATAGTTTATTATAACAATAATCACTATGAAACTTTCCCAAAGGAAGGCTCTAATTTCTCACTTCTGAAGCCACACCGAAGCAACTAAGTCTAATTTTAGTACTCATGTCTTCTCATGAACTATTCTCTGCATCTTTGTGCTCACAGATTGGCATGAATGAAAATGAAATGAATGAGTGCTTACAGAAAAACAGAGCGTAGTAACATAACATACCAGAGGAGAAGGGGAAATTAAAATGCTGTCCTTGTAGGCTTTATTCAGAGAAAACTCTCAGTGAGTTCTGATAGTGTAAGTAACCAGTGTGGGATCAAGCCCTGAATACATTTCAGTTGTACCTAGGTTATTTATCTGAGGAGAAATCATACAGAGAATGTTTTCTTAGTTTTAATATTTCATGGCAGTTAGCTTCTACTGCTGTACATAGACAAGTGCATTGCAATTCTGACCAATAAAGACAGCCTGGACTGAACTACAACCTGCAGGTCACAAGCTAATGTAGTGCCATTTGCTGGTTCAGGTAATATTTTGCAATGAGGTGAAGCCTGTGGATCTGGAGTGCCAGCACAGGGTGGAGGGTGCTTGGAGGGCCACAGGATTGGACCCAGAGGTGCCTTGAGGCACCCTGTGAAGGTCCTGTGCTCCTCCACAGCTGCTGCCTTTGGGAGTCCTGGTCTTTGTGAGCTCAGGGGAGACTCAGCCACTGACTGCAGAAGGGTGAGGGTTCCTCCCTCCTCAGTCCTCGAGGTCAATGAAGTCACTTGCAGGGTCCACAAGTCCTGTGGGAAGTGATGTTGCCCCTGGGAAATTTCTCTTTTTCCTGTGAAGGTTAGCAGCCAGATCCTTAAATGAGTTCTCTGGGTTTTTGGCTAATTATTTTATAATACCTGGATATTAACATAACCTTTTTAGCATCTGTGGTCTGTCAAGGCCACCTTACTGCCATAGCATGGGGTCAATGTCCCTTGTCACTGCAGAGAAACACAAATATCCTGAATTTGATCTTTTTGCTTTGGCAACCAATGTCTTCTATGACTAACCGCCTTTTTGGAATTTGCTTTTTGGAAGCTTGTTTGTGTGAGCAGAAGCAGCTAAAAAGGCTCATCCTGCTGACTCATTTGTTCTCACCTGGATGGTGGCTACAGGAGAGATGCAGTGCTGGTTCCTTGTACTGTCCGCTGTGTTTCAATGCGCAGGGGTTCACATGCTGTCAGTTCACGCTGGAACCAGATTTGTGCCCAGTCATTTAAACTTTAAAATACTTGGCTTTAGTAGGAGCACATTTTGACAATCTGTTTGAGAACAGATTGCTAGAATATTTTTCTCTCTTTACCTTGTGTGTTGTCTGATTCATAAGTTGTCATCAAAACCCCCCACCTTACCTACTCACGGAGAGCTCATTTCCTGAGAATTTAAAAGCCTCTAAAGAACAGTCATGCACTGTTAATTTATTTTTATGTTTAGTGCAGTAGAGACTGAAATGCAGGACTTTTCCCCCAGAAGTTTATTATCCCATTGTAAAAGTGAAGTTGAATGAAAGGAGCTATTAGTTAAAAATGAGGGACAAATATTTCAACAACGAAATCAGAAAATTGCTTAACTGAAGGAAGACGTTGCCAGCTCCCCCTGGAAGCCAGCTGGACACCAGTTCTGCCCTGTAACGGAGTGGTGGGTCTCCGGTGGGGTCCTGGTGCCTCCTGCCAACGACCTCCTCCCGGAGGTTTGACTTCTGCGAGGCTGTGTATGGTGGTTTGTGCCTGATGGCTTCCAGCCATATCAAGCTGTTGCTCTGTAGCTTGTGGGGCCAGGAGGATTGACTCTTTTTAGTCTCTCCATTGCCAACTCCCTCCTCTACGTAAAATGTAAAAGATGTTTCCTAGCTTTAGTCGAAGCTTCCAAGATGACATCAGTGGATGCAACTTAATGCTGTGACAAAAGCATCAATTTTCACCATGCTCTTATCTTTAAAATTCTTCAATTGTGGGATTATGGGAACCAGTAATTTTGATTAAAATGCATCGCATCATATTACTGAAAAACCTCTTTTGCTCTGCCTGGAAGAAGGACTGCAGAGAGAAGGAGGTTAAGGGAAACAGGGACTACCTATTTCCAGCTGGAAAAATGGACTGTTAGATGGGTCAAAAATGATGCAGACCATCAGGCTCAAAGGGTGTTAATCAAAGACTCAAAGTTCATTTGGTGAATAGGAAGTGAAGTACCTCAGAGGCTGACACAAGTAGCTCGAGGATTCATACTAACCCCGACACTGGTCATATTTTCAGCTCTGCATGAGGAAATTGCACTCTTAGAAAGTATGGAGATAACACTAAATTAGATGTGCTAAATGGTAAAGATTTAATTCAAAAGGGATGTGAAGGATTTTGAGGACTGGCTTGACAGAAACCTCGTGAAGTTCAACAAAGGGGTGTGAGGCTCTGCACATGGAGCAGGATAATCCCCTGCATGAGCCGACCTGACTGGCTGAAAAACCACCCTGCGAGAAAGGACCCGGGGCTGTGATGGATACTAGGCTGAATATATTAGCCAAAAATGCAGTTATACAGGAAACAAGGCAAACTGCCCACTGGGCTCCATCAGAGGTAATGTGGCCAGCAGATGAAGGAGAATCTATGTTCCCCTTTGTTTAGCATTGAACAGCCAGCTGTGGGCTCCCCAGTTCAAGAGGGATGTGGATGAACTGGAGAGGCTCTAGAGCAGAGCTTCCAAGGTGATCAGAGGCCTTGAGGAGAGGCTGGGACCCATGAGAGCTGAGCTTGCTTGCTCTGGTGAAGAGGTAATTAGCTAGCAACCCACAGCTGCTCAACAGGGAGTTACGGTGATGACAGTCAAAGTGTTCTCTGATAGAGCAGAAGGAATAACAGTAGGCAATGCCTAAAATTGCCTTTGGGGAAGTTCAAATTGGGTATAAGCAAGAACTTCTTCACTAGGAGGGCAGTGCAGCAGTGGAGGAGAGACCCAGGGAACCGTCATTCTTGGAGATTTTGAAGCTGTAGCACATCTGACTTAGTATTAGCAATAGCTGTGCTTTGAAAAGGAAGGCTGGACTAGGGACCTACTTAGGACTCGGGATTTGATCTTGCACTTACTGAGGTCAGTAGTAAGGTCCTAGCAACTGAAGGATTGGAGGCTTTTCCAGCTTCACCTTTTAGCCCAACTGCCAGTAGTAAGGCCCTAGCAACTGAAGGATTGGAGACTTTTCCAGCTTCACCTTTTAGCCCAACTGGACTTTTTTTGCTGTTGTTTTGGATGTGTGAAATGACTTTAAATTAATTTATTGTGGTTGGGCAGAGTAATGTGCCTGGTTTAAACTCTGCAAAACATGGCAACAGAATGTCAGGTTGGGAGACTGAGGTATACTGAAGGGTTAATGATTTTTGGAATAGGGAGAATACAGGGTAAGGTGGGAGAGGTAATGAGGTGAAGGGGGTGAGCCCTGGCCAGGGGAAGGGGTAAGAAGTATATAGATGAGGTATAGCTATAAAGAGGTGGGATGTGCATGGGGCATAAATAGGAAAATCATTACTCTGAAACAACGCTGTGAGAAAAATGGAAGGGTTTAAGGTGTGTTAAAGGCTTTGCAGCCTCAAACTAATATTTATGGCCAGTGTGGAAGAAGGACTTTTATTCTTTTGCATATCAGCTCTTAGTAATTATAGACGTTTCTCTAAATTTGCTGGAACTACTCATATGTAATGGTATGTTGCAGAGTTTCACAGGGATCTTGTGAAATACACTGTAGTATCGGATTATGCTTATTGCAAGTCAGTGTTTAATGCTGGCTAGAGGAGCTTAACCTAGAAATTTGCTAGTGGTTATTGAACACAAGCCTCCGTGAGGTTTCTGAGAGTGCTGTGGCACTTCTCTGGAAGAGCAGATGTGCTCCGAGAGCTTTGCAAGGCTGTCGGATAGGAAGAGACAAAAGGGCTGAGACTGTCTGGGAAAGGCACTGGCACAGCACCGTGCCCATCGGTGGGTCTGCGCTGCTCCGTGCGGGCTGAGCAGTTGGCGTGGGCTGCGGCGGTGGCTATTGTGCTCTATGAATGGCTGCTTCATGCTAACCAGCCTGCGGTGGCTATTTTTAATCCCAAATTCTAACATGTGGGTTTTAGAACAGCGCTTGTCTCGAATGTGAAAGAAACCACAGAGCAAGGGACTAAAAGGCTGTTTTGAAAAAGGTCCGGAAGGGAAGCCACACAGACTGGAAAGCTGCCCCGTTAAAACCCGACTTTAGAGAAAAAAAAAAAAGAGACACATCTCCTGAAGAAAAGAGAATATTCCTTTTGAAGGCTGCCAGCCAGAGTCATAGATTCAAGGCTGGATCAGATGCTTGGGATGATCCTAATTATGTTCACCACTGTCACATTTTGATTAGAAACTTGTTAACCCAAGGTTGCCTTGACCTAGATGAATAAGGAATATAGTAGAAAGAGTAGTTAATAAGAAGTTAAGAATAGCTAACCAGCACTATGTTCTTTCAGAGCCACAGGAGAAAGCTGTAACCTGCATCCAACTTGCGTGTAAGAGAAATTCTGCAGTAGGTGTATAAATGACCATGGTCCTGACAAAGCCACATTTTGGAAATGGATCCCTTACTCTGTCTTGTTGACCGAGAAGCTCTTCTGAAACAGACTGCAGGCACCTCCCTCCCCCTCATTACCATTTGTTATATATTACTGATTGCTTCACACCCTTGCGGAAGTCTTTGTGAAATTCCAGCCCTGTTTGAAAATACCTGAGTTGCAGCAAGATGAGACTGCGTAGAGAAGTGTCTCGGTAACATTCAGTACTACTCAATTATGAATTTGGCAGCTATGCTCCAAATTGAAGGGTATAAGCCTCAAAGCTGTATTTTTTCTCAGACTTTTATAGAACTTATTCCTTTCAGAAATCAACGGCTAAATATTCAGTGGTGTTCACAAAAAAGAGATTTTCTCTTTTTTCGAATGGATAGGTTGGTTCAAAAGTTAGTCATGTATGCAAGAAGCTTGCCTGAGGCATTATCTGGCATGTATGCATTAGTCAGGGGCATCTTGGACTGCTGCAGAACTTTCTTATTTACAGTAAAGGAGGCCTTGGCCCCAAGTGCTTACTAACAGCCTTAACAAAGGGTATAAATAATAATTACTTGGTTAACTCAGTCAGACCTGACTGTACTCAGGAGCCTTTAATCCCACTTTTTTCTTAATTGTGTTGGATTTTTTGTATGTAACATCCCAAAAGAAGGTAAAAATATCCTACGCTTAGTATAGTGTAAACATTAGTGATTAGAAGAGCCTTTTGTCATTAAGATAAAGAATTTTTCCCTTCCCTCTAGGCCTAAGGTAATCCTTACCTCCCACAGGTTTGGATCTGATTTTTGTCCTAAAACCCTTAGTGATATTAGTCCAGTATTTTGATACCCAGACTGAAGATATTACTACATTTCACATTAAAAGGAAAAGAAGGAATTAATCTTTATTTTAATTGTTTTAAAGAGCACCATGGCAAATGAGATTGCTTCAAGGAGAGATGGAGATTAGTGCTAAAAAAGAAAGATCTTTCCTGCTTGCTAAAAGGAAACGTCTTTTGAGGAAAACCTGAAGTAAAAGAGACACGATCGAAAGTGTGTGGAAGCCACAGAGCCGCTTCCATTGCCTTCATTGGGTTTTGATTTAGGCTTACAGAGTGTCCATTACATTTTTATTACCCTTTCTGGACACATAAAATGTTGCTTTTATTGTTTAAGAAAAAGAAATCATGAATGACTTTAGCATTCACTGGAGTGAGTCATTGACTTAAGCCAAGTGTAGCGTGACTCAGGGATTCAAAGCAAATCCCCACAGCCCCGTCCTCCACTTTATGAAGCTCCCCTGAGCAGTCACCGTGCCAGTTGTGGTTCACAAGCAGGGACCTGCAGCATGAGCAGAATTGTTCATTGCTGTGTGCTCACACCGGGGCACAATGGGTAGGAGACCTCACAACACATTCCTGAAGATCAGTTCTGTTGGTGACATACAAAGCCTTTTCTCTGGTGACCTCTGCAGTAATGAACACATCTCATAGCAAAGACGTAGGAGACCAGGACTGAAATCCTATCCCAGCCCAGTGGTTGCTGTCAGATGAGGCTGTGAACATGGGATTGTTGCTTGAACTGGATTTCCTGGAGTTAGACTATTGTACCTAGAAATCATAACCTGTGTGTAAGGGTCTTGCCATGTGCATTGCCTGGAGGCACTGTTGATCCTCACCACATCATCTGTTGACTCCTACTGTATGACCATACTCCTTGATGGTGGCCTGCTGCATATTTGTTGGGCACAGCAAGAACTAATGTGGCTGCCCTGAAAGAGTCATGCCGAGTTGCCCCTTCCCTCAGAAGGTGAGGAGAGGAGCAGAGATCAAAACTCCCAAATGCCTGCTTTCCCACGCCAGTGCACGTCTGATGTGCTGTGCTTCGAGAGAGCAGGCAACAGTACTGGGAGAGCTGAGAGCTGTGGGGTCTCTGCCCACCACAGAAAGATGTTGACTGTACTTTACCTTCCATGGAAGGCACAGTCAGATTTGTAATTTACTGTAGTTTTATAAGGTTTGGCACATTTCCCCCCTGCCCTTGATGAAGGAATGCCACAGTCAGAATTTGATGGAAAGCCTACACATACCTTGTAAAAAGCCCCGTTCTGCTCTGTTTGTGAAACACCATAAAACTACCTTTGGTGACAGCGGGACCAAGAATGACCTCAGACTAAATATCCTACCAAAAAAACTTCCAGCTCACTGCAGGTGGATTTTGTCTTTGCATGTGACAGTCACCAAAAGCAGAAGTGCTGAACAGCTTGACAAAAAAACCTCAAACTGAAACTGAAGTTAGTGGACAAATCTGCCCGTGGATGCACAGGCCCTAATGGGTAGAAACTGCCATAGGGTCTTGTGGGGCAAAGAAGAATCATTGCTGTTACCAAGTCACTCTTTCTCTATGTGACAGAGTTTTCTTTAAGTTCTCAGGTCTTCCTCATAAAGCTCTGCATCTGCACAACTCTGTGTCCTGGGGATACTCAGTGTTTTAGCGGAGCTTATCCATCTTTTTACTTGGGGCCTATTCTTGTTCATTTTATTTTTTGGTCAATAATTCTAGATAGTCTCAGGAAGGGGTTAATAGTTTGTTATTGAAAGGGCAGTTCTGGCCTGTGGAGAAATTCTGAGGTTATTTGTCAGAAACAAGCATCTTCTTGAAAATTATTAATTTCCTTTGAAAAGGATCGAGAGGTGAAGGAAAGTCACTATGCTGAGTGCATGGTGTGTTATCATTGTAGTTCACTGTCCCCATCACTGCTGCCTAGGTTTATCATAATCCATACTGTCCCATGTTTGGCTATAAGTTTCTCATGGTAGTCCTTCACTGTGTGCCCACTCTGTGCCTTGTCTAATAAAGTCCTTCTCTTAATTAAAGTCTCATACTCATACTTTTACACAAAGAAATAGTAAAAGATAAAAAGAAGTTATTCATGAGATGATTATGGCCTGTAGCCAATGCACAAAACCGCACTCTAAAAACACACGGTTGATTTTTGTCATGGTAGAAGTACATCACAAGATGGCATACACCAGAATAAACATCGTTATGGGGACTGTTGTCCCCCTTTCTGATCAGCAGCCCCTGTTGTGGTTTCTGTGCTGTATGATGACATCTTGGATCTATCTCCTTCATGATTATACCCACTCCTGCATGTGCCCAGGAGATGGTTAGGCTGGAGTACCATAAACCAGGGGCTTGCGGCAGCCCCAGGCTTTGATGCAATCTGCAGAGTCTCACTGACAGCCCAGCTTTGTTTTTTCCCTAAGTGGGTTAGCTGAGCTGTTGCAGGGTGATTTATAATCATGAGAGAGACCTGCAGTGTCACAAGATGGTATCAACTCCTGATCGGTACTCACACGTTAGGTCCCCAAAATAAGTGCCTCTTATCTATCATCCTTGCACAAATATATGTTTACATTGACATTTGTGGTTGCAGTCTTGAAGTGCTGCCAAGCCACTGAGCTTATTTTGGGATGATGAACATGTGGTCCCAAAGCTTCATTGTTGCAACAGTGAAGTAAATCAAACATTGTCTTCTTGTTTTATTTCTTTGTTGGACAGTGGCTGGGAGCGTTAAGGTGGTATCTCTAACCATTTCATTTTTCAATTGAGAAATACTGTTCCTTTTACTCCCTTGCTCTACTTTTTACTGCTATTCTAGTATTTTTAGAGTTCTTCTAAAAAGTTAGCTGAGTTGTGGTTTGTTTGTTTTTTAATTATATCCCCCATATTTAAGAATTTTAGATATTTATGATGTTTACAAGTGTCTCCGGTGAGTCTGGTGCATGTGTTCAGTTGACTATGCATGGTGCTATGCTAACTCATTGATATACTGTTTGAACATACAGGTCCAGCCTTCTGTTGTGCTTCTTTTCAAAACCTCTGTAATTTTCATCCCAAGTCTGTTCACTATCTGGGGCCAGTGTTTGCAGGGCGGAGGAGACAGGGCATGGTGGAAGATGGCATGGCCTTACATGTGGATAGAGTTTTGAAATAATGAGCACCCGGATTATGCAAACATAGACAAAGGCCCTTTAATAGTCCTGTCATACTTCATTTGGACACATTGAACTGGAGCTCGTCCTGATCCTTGCTCTGAATGCATCGACGAGGGGCTTGCACGTAGCTTTGCCTTGAGTCCTCTGCAAGGGGCACCCTTTAATTGCCCAGCCCCAAGAGCAGGATTTTGCATGGTGTGATCAAAGCAGTCTCCTAATCATGCCATTCCCCAACACTTTGACTGAAAATAACAAACTTACTCAACCTGTGAGGAGTGAATGCGTGAGAGATTTTCACCTGTTTATGGAGGCTTGGAGAAAAGCACTTGATTGTACGCATTACATTTCAAAGCTGGCTTAAAGTTTTGTCCTTTGCTCAGGGTTGAAGGTGCCTCATCCTGCCTTTTGATGGCTTTCGTATCCAGCTCTTCCCATTATTTCACTAAGACATATGAGCTTGGTTGCCCCGCTTTTGTCTGTGCTAAATATAAATGGAAAAACAAACTGAACACAGCAAGGTAAATAAAGAACGGGAAGTGTAAGACAGACCTCTTGAGACTTTCAGTATTCCCACATGTTTTAGGTTATAAACCAGCAGGCAAGCACTGGCCTGCCACACAGGTGGAATTGTGTGTGTGGAAGCCACTGAACACTGAATATTTACCCTGTATCAAATGACAGGAAGGGCTGAAAGAAATAGGATTGTGCTGAATGAAACGCTGTGAGGTTTCCAATATTCCCCAAATTTCTCTAGGGTGGGCTGGTGTTTGCATAGTTACTTGCAGTATAAAAACATAGAGGCAGTGACTCAAACTACTGAGAGAAAGATGTTCTTTGCATTGCTGGTAAATAGAGGTTCTGCTGAAATCTTCTGAGCTTTTATTACTAGGTAAGAAATTTAGAGTAACACTGTAGAGGTAATTATTAAAATATATGCTGTTTCATGATGAATAGCTCTCTCCTCCATCTGCAAGGACAGGTAATAGCTGACATCAGACCAGCTGATGCAACTGGACAAAGCAAACAGGGTACACTTCATTTTGCAAACAGGACTGTCCAAAGTATGTCAGTAGCTGGCTGTTAATTTTTAAAAGCTGTCTCCTAAAGGCTGACACAGCCAGATGAAAATTGGTTACCTGAGAGAGAGAGACAGATGAGATTGTTACTGGAGCTGGAAGCAGTGGAAGGTTGTCAAAGGCTGAATAAAGATGCAGGTGTTGAAAAGATGCAAGGGAAGAGGCAGTGGGGGGTAATTCATGGTATCACTGCAAGTTGTAGCCATTTCCCAGAGTATGACCTGCTGTCAGTAAGATGTGAAGGCCTTCAGCATTTGGCAGGTTTGGACCTTTAGTAAAGGTTTCTGTGTTTTCACACAGGCAAGATACAATGAGGACCTCAAGTTGGAGTGTTTTTATAGGCATGCCTTTTCTAGAGGGGGTCTGGAAGGGGGACAATCTGCCACGGCAGAGGTAGCAGTGTTCCTGTTTTCCTAAAAGGAGAGCTAAGGTACAATATTTTACAGGCTTTATCAGAAGTACTTGGCTGTTCTTATCACTTCCTGTGATTTAATGGAGAATATTTAGTTTCCACAAGTTAGCATCCCCAAATACAAAGCTCAGGTTTTGTCAAACTCAGAATCTTAGATGACACTTGCAAGCTTACTCAGACTTAATAATTGCAATGAAGGGTTGTGAGTAAATCTTGCAAGTTAAGAGCAAGCCTTTGGTGTATTTTTTTTTTTGACAGTGGGAGGTGTCCACTCTGCCTCTGTGGGTGCCTCCATATCTGTGTGCGTGTTTGGAGACCCTCCTGCTGCCAATAAGTTTATAATCAACTAGAAAAGATAAAAGAAGGGATGAGTCTTCCCCCAGGATAGATGGGGAATGGATACATAAGGTGATATTCACCTTACTTTTTGTAGATACCCACAAGTGGAGTGCTCTACCATAACCTGGTTGTGTGGGTCCTCCCAGCAGCCACTGGTGAGAAGAGTCAGGTTAACCTGGTACATCACCATGAGCATTATAATTTCAGCATTGAGCCTACCAGGAAGGTATGTGACTCCCCTACATGAGATGAGACAAATGCAACCCTCAGTGACTAGCCCAATGTTTAACACAGTTGAGGCAGGGTCGAGAGCTGAGCTGAGTACCTTTAGGAACAAAACCAGAGCCTCCAGCATCCATCCTTTGTTGTGTTAGTCATCCTTTCTGTACATCAGTTGCAGTAGGAAGCACCAATAACAGGTTCCTGTGAACCTTAGCAAGGTCTATCACAGATCTGAACCCCCAGAATGTGGCAGAAAGAAAAATCCAGGGCCTCAGGATTCAGTCTACGCACACGGCTTGAGAGAAGGGGAAGGACACATCACTACACAGATAACCAATTGTTATACTAGATTTACCATGTTAGAGCTCTTGGTGTCGGCACAAAATTGCTTCAGATCAGGCAACTGAAATTGTACGTGCCACTTTGCATCTGGCTTGTTCCCCGGATCAGTGGTGGGAAGATGAAGGGAGTGTTCCAGGAAATGTCCATGAGGATTTGCTCTTTTGTTTGTCATTGCTCATCTTTCTCTGTGGTGCATTTTTTCCCATTCTTTCAGGAACTGTGTGTGGTACATACCGTTCACATTACATTAACTATAGATTGCTAGGATCATAACTGGATGAAGTATTACTAGGGAGATGATTACATACTGTGGGTAGCTGTCAATACTCCTGATAATATGTTGCTGAGGAGATCACACAGAGCACAAAGCTGCGTATCACGGGTTTGTTTCCACAAATGTATTATCCGCACAGAGCATCTATTGCCTTGTACTTAAGGTGACCAGAAAAGAGATGGAATTGTGTCACTTTTCTATGAAATCCAGGGAAAGGCCTGACTATTTTGAACGGTTGTTCTCTCCTTTTCATACCTTTCAGGATTGGGTCCTGCTTGGCTTTCTTTTACCGGAAAATTTCTGCAGTCTACTGGAACATTGCTTGCTTTGACATCTATGTCAAGGGTGTAAACCTGAGCAGGAGAGGCAATCACGTTCTTTGTATTCTGGAGTGTCTGAGGCTTGTTCTCCATTTCATTTCCGTAAGCAGGCAGCCGGAGGTCCTTGGGCTGGAGAGTGACTTTGCACTCAGACAGGACCGCCACAGAAGCAGGAGCCTGCCAGAGATGTTGCTGGGCGTGGGGATTCCTGAGCTGCCCCTCATGTCTGGCTGCATTTGTGCTCCTGCTGGGTATGTGCAGGGTCCCCGCACCAGGAGGTGGCACTCCAGACCCTCTAACATACGTCCTGGGCTATGCCGAGCCCCCTCAACACACCCCAAAGGTTGCTGGCATTGCTCGTAGTGTTGGTACAGATGCATCTGGGCTGGCTGGGAGCTGGGAGCTGTTTGGCCGCAAAAGCATGGAGCTCTGCCGGGCTTATTCCCTATACTGGGAAGCACAAGTACATCCCAGATCCCAGGGGTACATTTGTCTGCCTCTCATAAACTGGGGCTTGAGCTCTGTACAGGACTATCCTTTCTGCTTGCTTGCATGTTCCCTAGAAGAGCTTTGGCCTATGCCTGCTAGCATTGTCCAAGCAATGCCTGGGTAGGGTTGGAGGCAGCGCCGCAGCCAGACACTCTCCTTAACAGGCCTTAGGGATGACACTGACTTGTCTTTGGAAGGGAGAGAGTTTCCCATCGTAGCAGCAAGTCGTGCTGTGCTGCTTGTCCTCGGAACCAGTTATCCAGCCTTGCTCTTTTTTAATTCGATGTTACAGAGGGAACTGATAAACTGCTGATCTTGGTTGTGTGCTGGGAAAAGTGGCTCTGGCAGGTCGGTCTCGCTCTAATAGGCAGAGGAATATAGAGATTTTGAAAGCAATTATAAAGCAGGCCGCAGACTCAAAAGAATTAGTGGGCTATTAAAGATTTGAACTGAATAACAAGCTTGACTACTTCCCTACCAAGACACTGTTCCCCCCTCTGCTTTTCCCATCCTTATGCCCAATTAGTGCTGCCACCTTTACACTCAAGGGCAATGGCCCCTGACTTTCCCTCCCATGCCCTTCCTGGCAGTGTATTCTCAGCTAACACAGACGTCTCAGTATTTGATCATCCTGCAACCTTCCAGCACGTGGAAAGATTGGCCAGTTAGTATAAACTGTCCCTCAACTGTCTGTCGGTTGAGTCAGTGCAAGGATCTCCTCCGCCACGCAGAGAGCTTTATTGCTTGAGGTTACGCAGGGTCCTTTAATTTCTTAATCTATATGGCTATTTGCCAGGTCATCAGACTGACTGCGTAACAGAAAAGAAGATTTTTACAACTGAAGTTCATCAGTTCCCAGTTATGCATGTTCCTTGGGAACCAGAAACAGTTGTACCTATTCAGCACTTTGTTGTCACTGAATTTTTCAATTGCTCTGATGCTTACAAGGTGCATGTAGAGCTGATACAAATATTTTCATAATTTCCTGTTAGGGGTATGATGCAGATACTTCATTGTCAAAAAGTCTTTAACAACAGCCCTCATAATGGATTAAGTTATAATTTAACCCTCACCCTCCCCACTGCCAAAGATGAGTGACTGACCCTGGCTTGCTGGAATGTGATTAAATGAGGTATCTCTGATAAATCTCTACATGTTTCTCGGGAAAGCAATTTCCACTTTGTTATATTACAGTAGCCAGTGCCTTATGAAGTAAAGGAAAACATTTGTCCAGTAGGACATCATAAATTTCATGACAGACTTTAAATTTTCTTGGATGAAATGTTTAAAGTGGAGCAGACTGATCTTCTAAAAACACACTGGTCTTTCCTGAGTTCATGAGAAGCTGCTTCGTCTCCTCCATTCAAAAGTGTATGAAATCCCCTCTGCAGAGGAAGCCCGGTGGTAGACGGAAGCAATATAGGTGTTGGCTGGGTTTCAAACCCAGGGAAAACCAACACCATCTGAAAGCTAGTATTATAAATAATTAGTCAGGATCATTTCTGATAAGTTGATTGTGCCCCATAAAAGAGGGATTGTGGAACCCACCATAGGCCCAGCAACTTGGACATAATCCAATTTTTACAGTGGAGCAAGATTAAGTTAAATCACTTTTCCAAATAACCATCATTTGTTTGATTTGCTTTCATGAGGGCTTTTAGTTATGTCAGTAGTTGTCAGATGCAGACTGACGCTTGTGATGTCTTGTGCCTTTCAACTTGAGAAAGTCGTATAAACTTTACTGCCCTCCAGTTAGAAGGAGCAAGGGTCTTTTGAGAATGAATGAAATCCTTTAGCCCTCAGCCCTGAAATGTGATGCTTGGGTCAGCCTTCAGTGTTGCAGGAAGTCTATATGGTGATGTTTTATGCTCTAAACCTACCTTCTTCATATTAAAGGCATACTGAGAGTGACACTTAAATAAAGAATGACTAAGAGCCTTTATGTGCAGCTGCTTTCTGAATTGCTGAAGGAAACTTTTATAAAAAACACTTAGGCTCATGTATGTACAACTCCTTGTGGTACTTAGAAGCACAGAAGTTGATTTTTGCTGTTAAAAAGTGAGCAGGGTTTGGTTTTGAGACTACAAGCTAAATGTACTCATCAAATTTTAGTGTTGACATACATTTCAGTGGAGGAATATTTTCTCTGCATAAATTACCATGGTCCAAAGATTTATCTTATTAAGGATGACTACTATGGCATGCCATGAGGTACATGCTGCCAGGAAGAATATGACTACAATAGCAATGGAAAAGAAAGCCAAAGAAACACTTTTTTGAAATGAAAATTTGATATCTCAACAGCAACAACAAAACATAGCCCCCACATCAGAATAGAACAGAACCCAGAATAAAACAAACAGAGTCTTCCAAATAAGAAACCTTTTGCTTCAGGGAAACATATTTTTGCAGTAAATTAATGAAAAGTATGAAATTTTGAGAAGATTAATTTTCAGTGAAGGAGTGTTTTCTAATGGGAAATCATTTTGATTCATTTTTTCCAGCAGCTGACAGCTGATCCAGGCCTCTGATCCCACCTGGGTCTTCTTGGCACTACTGAAATCCATCTAATTCCTCGTGATGCTAACAATGTACAAGGCATACGCTGTAAAACTTCTGATTAATAAAAACTTCTAAAATGTGGCCAGTCTCGCTGAAGCTTAAGCAAAACCAACAAGAATAAGTCTTTCCTTGCGGTCCCCTCACCAAAACTGGCTTTTTAATTAAAAAAAAAAAAAAAGACAGACCCAATAAATATCCTGCAAAGAAGTACTGGAGATTTCAAAAAGCTACTGGCAAATTTGTGTCTTGAGGCTTTTGAGATGTGGGAGTCCCAAGTAAAGTTTTACTCCAAATGCTGATGTCTGGGGACTGTACATGGATGACTGCAACACATTCGTTTTGCCTTTGTTATTCTTGCACTGTAACCTGACTTTGGTTCAGGAAAAGGAAATCCATGGCCTTAATTGAAGCCAATCAGTGAAAGGTCATGGGGTAATACTTAACAGACAGGGATAGGGGAAAGGAAAAATAAGGAAAAGGTAAGGTCTCCACTTGCTTCAAAGACTCAGTTGGATTCCGGAGACAGAACACACCTGGAAGGAGAGTGTGCTTGGACCTCAAATATACACGTCAACTGGGAGTCATAAAATTAAATGGAGTTTGTTTAGATTATTTGCTTCCTGTTTCTTCAGTGACCTATGCAGCAGTAACCTCGGGGGGTGGGTGGGGTGGGTGGGGGCACGGGTGTCTATTGCAAACGTTCATGTGCTTATTACTGTGGTGCTACTGCACCAATAGGAACCTCTGTGTTTCCATTAAGGACCAGACATGGTATTCTGTGGTTTCAGGTAGCCAAAAGGTTGGATTTAAATGAAATATTGACAGACGCTATTCCAGAGTGTGACTAGTTGCTCTGGAGCTCAATCTTTTTCTATAGTTTTTGTTTTTACTGAGATCCAGTAATATCATGACCTTCCCTGCGTTGTCAGAGAGTACAATTAGGTCTCCAGTTTATTCCAGGGGTTCAGTAGCCCAAAAGTCAGAAGGTGTTTTGTGACTTCTAAGCTGTGTTTCCTCCTGTATTTGAAGTCCATTGCTCCTTCTCTTAGCTACAGTGGACATAGAAAATAATTTTTTTTTATGTTTACTTTTAAAAGATGGTCTAATTCTAAGCTGGTCATTGTCATGCTCTTTTCTGGTCTAAGATGGACATGGTCATGGTCTGGTCTAAGTTAGTCATGGTCTAATTTTGCTGTCTGAGTGATCCAGCACGAACTTTATCAAGCCCAAGGTGTATTTGAAAACATCCAAGTTAATTAGGTGCTTACTTAGGTTAGCAAGTATGCATATATTCATAGGCTGAAGTAGTTAAGCCAGATTCTTCATTATCTACTGGGCTTAATCTACTGGACTGTTTACCGTGTGTTTAGCATTTCTAAAACTCACACCATCTTTTTATGATCTGAAGTGAACTTCCAGAATATCTGCTGATCTACCTGTGCCCAGTGGAGGTGTTGGATCTACCCAGGCCAAGAGAATAATGAAAGGTTCTGAGCAGACTTTGTCCAGAGATGACAGATCCACACTTTGCATCAGGGCTTCACTCACGCAGCACTGCACAGAGCAATGTGGGTATCCTTCAGGATAGACAAGAGATGAAAGCCAATTTCTTGGAACATGTTTTCTTCTTACAAATATCTGTAATCCAAATCCTTAGACCTGAGCTGGCTGTTGTATTCATGGTATGAAAGAAAATTTCTTACAACTGATCTGGAGGGTAAGTCTTTGTCCTGGTTTAACCATGAACACCCAGTCATCAACAGTGTTGGGGGCAGAATTGCTGCCTTTGTGGAGTCAGATACATTTACAGAGAAAGTCCAGGACAATGGTATGTCCTCAAAAAACAACTCTTGCTTAACTCTGTGTAAAGAATCATCTGTTTTAAAATAGCAAACAGTGAGAGATTCTGCGAGTCTTAGAAAGCTATTTTTAAATGGTTGTGAGGGATAAACAAAAGGAAGTGTGCCACACCAAGAATAACTAACTTCATTCTAAGTCCAAGGCCACAACACCAATAGGGCAAAGTCCTTGTCTCTTCCCCACAACTGGAAAAGAATCTCATATTCAGCATTTCAGCCTATGTAATGCAGACTCTGTGGTCTCCTTAGCTAAACTGCGCAGCAGGATTAAGAGTACAATGCGTGGGTAGAACCAGGACATCATCCAAAACAAAAAAAGATTGAGGAACATTTTTTTGGTTCAGACACCTACAGACAATAATTTTGCTTTTTTGAGGTATTTGGAATTTGTGATAGCAAGGAGAACCCTGCTTTCAGAGCTGGGCTGCTGAGATCCTTTGATTTTTGCAAATTTGAATATTATGGCAAAGTTACAGTTATTTCCAGGCACAGAAAGGTAATTGTTATAATTGTTATTGCTTCTGTTACTTCTGTTCTTGATAACATTGGCGTGGCCTATTTCCTCTGTGCTAACAGTAAGTTTTGTCTAATTATAGGATAGTTTATCCTGAATGTGAGCGCTCACTGGATTGATTATGCATGGAATCTCGTCCTATGTCTGGCATCTGTATCAGATATTTTAAGCACAAATATATCTTTGAGAATGCATATCTCCAGACTTTAGTTCCTGATTTGTGAAATTAAGATAACATCTATTCTCCTTCTCCTAGAAGACATTGTGAAAAAAGCTTAGAACAAGATTGCATCTGCTGTAGATATGTATCATGGTAAACTGAAACCACGCATATTTAGGATAAAAACTAATGCTTTGGTCTGCTCTTGCTCCTGCTGCTACCTCATCACTGCACTTGCAGAGACTTCAGCAGAGATGTCTTGAATCACACTTATATAAGTAGATGGAAAGTTGAATCCATAGTATCTTCCTTTTTGATGACTCTTTCTGTGACTTCCAGTGAAATTCTCACTTCCCATATGAAACCTGTGTAAAAAGCTGGGAGAAAGGTCAGTCTGAGGTATTTTTTGTTCCTTTGGTTACAGATGAGTTGGATTTCTTGTGCTTAGACATGCTATTTGCAGATATTCCTCCAACTCTTCCAAGTTTAACACTAACATTTAAACTTCTAAACTATCTTTCTTTGTGTTCAATTAGTATTAATGGATGTACCTTTGAGAAACAACTTCAGATTTTCAATATTTAAACAACTGACTACACTTTTATTTCTCTGTGTGACTGCATTACATGCTGCTCTTCCCAAGTTTGGGGAATAGTTTAGAATTTATCCCTATGGCCTTTTGGTGTGAGTTCGCTAGAAATCTTAATGCTGATGTCACGGAAGGTGAAAAATTAGGGTGGTTGATAAGTTCTTTTTCAAAGCCAGGGGAATTCATTAGGCAGGTATCACTGGAACAAAACAGACTGGAAAATGCTCAGTGCAAATCCTACACAATCAGGAATGCTCATCTGCAAAATATCTGTGCTCTAATAGGAGCAAAACCACAGTGCTGCTCCCATATAATAGTACGGAATGTAACTATCCCTTAGACTTCCCTTTAAGTTGTGCAGTGTGTAGATGTGTTCACAGGGCTTTAGTGAAGAAGCGTATAGAAGTGGAAAAACTCAAAATAACGGGAACACGAAGTAATGACAACAGTAACCTCTAGGGATATGTTAAGTGCTGAGAGTGCTTACCACAGAAAATTTGTATGGACATTTACTTTTCTCACATTGGCCAGGCCTTATGGTTGTCATTTGGAGGATGTTTTAGAACAATACCACATGTTGATTGCTTACATTCTTTGAATTAATTCCCACCCAATGTAGTGAGATGGAGCTCTGAGTCTTTCAACAGTTTTATATAATAATTTCACTTACTGCTTGCATGATTATGGGATACTGCATTTTGATGATAAATTCTGTAGCTGTAAGACCCTCATATACCCACAGAGTGATTCTCAGGGGGAAAAGCAGAATAAGCTGATTGTTTAGGGTAGACTCCACTCAGGCAGTGCAGTGCATGAGCTGGAAATCACAAAGCAATGTTTTAGCAAACCTACCCAAACCAGAAAAAGTAGGAGTTTGTGTGAGCCACAAATGGGGAATGGGAGGAAGTAATCACTGCCACAATTTGCAGGCAAGACACAGGAGACCAGATTAGTCTCCATTGCTCTAAAAGCAACAGAAGCTGTGGTCTCTATTAGCAGACATATCCTCTTGATGGGCCCGAGTCCAAAGCACTTGCACTTCCTGCAGCTGTGATCCGTGCATTATGTCCTCTAAAACTGGTCATTTTTGGAGAGTTCAGAGTGGCAGATTCCTAATATAATTGTCATGAGTCCTTCTTCACTTTGATGAACAGATATCTAGGACCTGATAGTGGTCTGAGGACAGTTCTTTCTCTTGAACTCATTGGCTTAGATGTGTACAACAGTCCTCCAGGCCTGGATGGGCTGCTTTTGACATTCTAATTTGAAACATCTATTGTAATGCCCCAGCTAGCAACATAAATCAGCCTATAAGTTGAGGGAGAGCAACAGTAGTCCTCAGTGATTCATATTGCATGACTTTACTTCTGAAGATGCCTCTTTCCTGTAACTACAGAAGAGTAGGCATAAGCACAACAGTTATGTACCTTATGTTCATTACAGGAAACATGGCCTCAATGATACGTGAATAAGCATGGAAGTGGCCTCAAAAAGCTCTCCCTGTGTTGAGTTGTCTCTTTTGTAATCTGCTGTGTCTGCATGACCTACAAGTTTCATACCCACAGTATTGATGGTCATTACCAAGATTTCACGTTCTCACAAAGCTTCTCACATCTGTTTGAAGATTGTAATCCGCTTTTTATTTTAAAACTGGTTTCTCCCAGAAAACAAATTTCCCCATATTCTTTCACTTCCAGCAAAGTTCATTAGGGACACTGTTGGGGACTCTGCTCTTTGAGCAGAACAACACCCTTTCTGGGTCAGGCCAGAGCAACCAGCTGTTGGGTTTTAACGCTGGTAGGCAGCTAAGCCCCACACAGCCGCTCGCTCACTCTTCCCACAGTGGGATAGGGGGGACAATTAGAAGGGTAAAAGTGAGAAAAGTAGTGGGCTGAAATAAAGAAGTTTAATAGGTAAAGCAAAAGCAGCACATGCAAGCAAAGCAAAATAAGAAATTCATTCACTGCTTCCCATTAGCAGGCAAGTGTTTAGCCATTTCCAGGAAAGCAGGGCTTCATCACATGTAACGGTTACCTGGGAAGACAAATGCCATCCCTCTAAACATCCCTGCTTTTTCCCTCTTCCCCCAGCTTTACATGCTGAGCATCATGTCATACGGTATGGAATGTCCCTTTGGTCAGTTAGGGTTTGCTGTCCCAGCCGTGTCCCATTCCAACTTCTTGAGCACTACTTGCTGGGAGGGTAGCATAAGAAGCCAAAAAGGTCTTGATACTGTGTAAGCACTCTTCAGCAATAACTAAAACATCAGTGTATCATCAACACTGTTTTGGTCGCAAACCCAAAACATAGCAGTATATGGTTGCTATGAAGAAAATTAACTATTCCAGCCACAACCAGTACACCAGAAAAGTGCAGCATGCTGCTTGGGTGCCGAAGTTGGCTTGCAATGCACTAGTAGTACTAGAAAAGGTTGTGAGGCTTTATTGTCCCAGCATGGCACATAAGCTAATGAGCTAATGATGTGTTGATGCTGTAATGAGGCAAGTGCAGAGCTTCTCAGAGCTCACAACACTACATGGCACCAAAGGGGCAGCAGCTTGGGTCAGCAGCAGAGTGTCATCTCTATGCTGTGCATCGGTGTGCAGGGCAGGCAAGTTCTTGGAACTGGCCTCCAAAATTAGAGGTGACATCAGTCCTTGGAGAAGGTATGTGTTTCTCTTGAGGCACCATCTGGGAGATAGGTTATATACACCTGTCTCACCAAAGTTTGATGTAAAGCACTTCTTCAGGCCATATACTCCATCAAGGAGAATCAATTTCTGCAGTATATTGGCAAGTTTCTTGTCCAGTCTGGTCCTGAATACTTAGGGAAATTTGTCTACCTGCTCTGGGTGGGATGTTTAACAGTCTGACACATATTATTGCATATTTTTTTTTCCTGAGATTCAGCCTAAATTTTTGCTGGCTTAGGTTTTACTCTGTTGTGCCTTGCTGTATCTCTTGAATGGCCTTGAGCAACATTCTTTTTCTTCCTCTAAGCTTCAGCCTTGGTAATGTTTCACATCACTATTAATAAGAAAACTATGCAGATGTAATTTATGGGGCACATACACAGCAGAGCACACTACACAAAGGCCGACCAGATTCAGAGTGGAGCCACAGGGCTTTGTTTCTGGATGATGACTTCATCTTCTTTGGATCAGGCCCACGGGGAGCCACAGTTAAAATAATTACTTAAATAACCAAAGTTAATATATAATTCTTTCAAATCCCAACAGTTTTTAGAAGCTAGCTTACTACTGTCTTGGCTACTTTATTCCTTGCTGGTTGTTTTCTCTCCATTTGGAGTTGATCTGATTTTCTGAAGATCTCATTTTAAAAAGGCTCAGAGCAATTAATCAATGCGATTGGGATGGTTTTCTGGAGCACTCGTTACATTTCAGTTATGCTGCGCTCCTTTCTGTAATGGCGTCTAAATGCATTCCAGATTTAGCTGTCTGTCTCCTTTGCGGGATCTGTTACACTTCACAGACTATGCCGATGAGGTAAGTTCATGTAGTGCCATTGGACTAAGTGCTGTCATGAAGGTCTGCACCAGATGAGGATTGGGTTTCTATTTTTTCCCTACTAGACAGATCATCTGCATGGTCTGTGTGGAGAGGAAGTCTCTGCTTTTCTTGGTACTCTATTGGCATTGAAGAAAATATCTCTAGTTACTATAATACTGTAACAATTTGAACCTAGGAATACATAGATTCCCTCTCTCCTGCCGTGTCTGAGGTGCCATACAAAAAGAGAAAATAGAGAGGTATCAAATAACTTAAATTCTAAGGCAATGAACAGATTCAGGCAAACAAATGAAGGCAGCAAAGAGAAATTCAGAGGCAGAACTGGTCATGCTGACCTGCAATGCCCTTGACTCATCACCTGACCTGGCTGTTGCCAAGATACTTTGTGGGAAGTCACCATTCTTCTCTTAGTGTGAAAAAACCCAGATATTCTTCTTGACTTAATCTGTAGTCCTTCTGGATGAGGAGAAAACTCAAACTCCTGACCCAAGATATGTAGTATGGCTCTGTAGTTATCACTGTTTGAATGAGCATGTCAAGAGTTTCATGACACAAAGTTTCCTCAAAAGGAGGGGACCATGGCTAGTAAAACATCTGGTAGTGCTGACATAATCTGCTGTTTAATGCACATCACCTGTTGCCAGCCAGAGACACCCAGAGATGCAGCATTGTAAAATGTAGTTGTTCTAAACTCTGCACACAAAATTTGAGTCTGAAGGTTTCAGGAAAGTTGTTTTTCCTGCTGTGCACATGTGACGCGTCATCCTTCTGTCTCAAACTGAGTGTCAATGTCATGTGATTTGGCTGAATATTATATGATATTCCCTGATAGGCATCTGAACTGTGGCTTGAAATAATCTTTTGCTCAGTGATATAAATGGAAGATTGCTGTAAGCCTGTTTACCTGAAGACAAGACTACTGTTAAACAACAAGTGAGTCAGTGAATGGGACATATTTTCTGAAAGCTTCTAAACTTAGTGTTTGTGTCTCCACTGATTTTATCTGGCCTGTGTGAAACACTCATGGGATGTAGAAGTCTTTCTGCGAGTTGTCATCCTGCTTCCTCTGGGCTGCTGGTTTGCATATGTATAATGCTGTGAATTTGATCTTCCACCATGTTTAGGGTGCGGGGCAAAGCTATTGCCCTGGGGAAGGACTGACATAGCATATAACAATGGTTTTCTGAAGGATTTTGTGTTGCCCTCATTACGAAAACCTGTTTTTTAAGATCATATGGACTTAAGAAAGATTGGAAGGCTATGACCTTGTAAGTAGTATGATAGTACTGAGAGGAAGCTCAATGAGACAAACTGCACAAAGGAAACATGATGCTCATGAAGGAATGATCTGTGAATAGAGGTAGAGAGTGCTGGATCCTAACCTTCTAATCAACCTCATGTCCAGCATTGAATACTGGTTGTCTTTAATGAGAATTATTTAATCTTTAATGAAGGTTATCTCACATTAATACACAATATTTTTGAGGACACAATATTACACCGCCTCTCTTCGAAATCAAGACCTTTGAATTCTGTGTCAGTGCCTCATTCTCCTTGGTGCTCAGTTTGGAGTCATGTATCTTGTTTTTCCAGGAAAGAGTAGATAAAGTGTACCTAGACTGAGGGTGTCTAGCTTATTTTTTCTTGAAAATCTCCAGTGCTTAGTGTAATAAAATGCTGTGGGAGTTGTGTAGTTTCAGCCACACAAAGAGCAGGTTTTGCATTGGAATCTGCTCCTGCCATGGCAGACATTTCAAATAACCAATGGCCTTGCAATTGTCACTTCTAAAGAAAGCAGATAGAGTACATCTGAAGAGAGGAAGAGAAGTATTACCTAGGCTGGAGATCAAAGTACGCTTCCACTGGGACCAAATCCAGTTAATGCTGTATTTACTTTAATAACATTCAAGGAAGAGTACCTATCCATTTCAGTCTCGCTATCATTTATGAAAACCACCAAAGAGGAAATTACAGATTCATAAAGTCAGCTGCAGGAGTTCATCAAGTGCATATTCAAATAATGGCTTGCTGATTACTGAAGCTTTCATTTCTGAAACAGAAAAGAAAATCTGCTCTTTGAAAACCACATGGAGGCATATGAGATACAGAACATTCAAGGGTTCGGCACTGATTTAATGGGCTCTTTAATCAGGCAAAATCTATTTCCTCCTCCTTGTCAACTTCTGAGTGCACCTCGAACTGCAACATCGGACCGTCCCAGCCATTACTGCTAGTGAAATGCTGTGCGCTGTATACGTGGTGTGTGACATACCTGCAATGTGGTGCAGAGTTTAGGATCTCCCCAGAACACAAACGTGCCAATGCAGCTGCTGAACTTTACTATCTGGTGCTCCAGTAAACATCATATTTATCCCAAATACGCTTCCAGAAGAGATTTGCAGACAATTGTTAAGTGAACTTAGTGTGTTTTTATGGTGTGCTCTGTGAAGAGAAAGTGATCTAATCATTCGGCTCCAATTTATATGCAGGCTACAAGTGAAATGTAGGCAGGAATGAAATGTTCTTACCCCTTGGCTACACCTGTGCTACTACAGACAATGAGCCAGGTATGTTCTCTGACCTGGACCCATTGGCACAGCATGACTCATAAACATAAGGTTAAACTCTTTTCCCTTGAAATGAGGTGCATCAAAGCTACCAACTAGAATGAATCCTCCACTGTGGCCAGAACCATTATTTGGAGTTGATAGTAAGGGTGGCCATGCAATATCCATCAAACTTGTGTTCTATCTTGGTTAAGTTTACCAGTGTAAATGTAACCGGAAGGCCAAGATGGGTTTCACCCACTAGTGTTAAGGAATTTGACTGTGATGACTCTCCTTACTTATTCTTGTCTTTTCCTGGTTCTCTGCACCAACGCTGACACAGCAAATGCTGTTGTTGACAATTAGAGCTCTCTGCTCATGACATCTGTCCACCTATGAGAGCACCCTCATGTACCCTACTGAGAGGAGATCATGCTGCCAGTCTGATAACATGGAGCAGACACTTTCCATTTGAAGACACAAAACGGAGGCTTCATGAGTCACAGGAGGCCAGTGGGATGTAGTCAGGGAGTTGCACTGCCTGGTGCTCAGGTGGCGTGGAGGAGCCTGGTAGCTGCCTGAAACTGAGATTCTGTTTGAGGTGCCAGCTTCTCTTCACTTCTGATGACCACAGCAGTAGCTGACTGCTGAATGTCCTTTAAACATCTAGGATAGATGGCTAGATGTTTCACTACACTGGTGGCTACCTGTCACAGATTCCTCCTTTCCTTGGCACTGTTGAACCACAGAAGTGGGCAGAGCTATGAAACAGAGCAGATTATAAAGAGATTTCTCAGGAAGTGCACAAAGTCCATGCTAAGGATTTAACTCAGATCTCAAGTTGTCCATCGGAGCCAAAAGAAACTTGTTAAGGAGTTAATGACCAGAAAAATTGAAATCAAACATTTGCTTTTAATATTTTCTCTTTTCCTTTCCTGGTCATAGGCAAGGTAAGTATAAAAAAATACTTCCATCAGTAATCTTCTCCAGTTCATGATGTTAGTTAAAATCATACAGCTGTGTGTAGAACAGAAATAGGGTGAAAGGTACTATATACAGATGTATAGAGACAATGAGTGAAGTTACACACAAAACATATGTGGAAATAGACAAAAATGTGAGTTCTTACACATTTTAGCTTTATTGTGTGGTCACAACTGGAACGTGCACAAGAACAGTCACTCTTTTATCAACAGCTGATACTTCACTGCATTCTCACACACTAACAAAACACTGGCATGCAGGAGATTTGGTGAGGAAGACCTGCTGTTCCTGCCACTGCAATTAATCATGCTTGTCATGGCTGGAGATTAGAGAGAATCCAGTAATACTTAAGGATCCATGGGCTATGGGAAGTGAAATGTTCCCCATTTTTACTCCTCTCTGTCAAAAGGGAATTGCCAAGTATCCCATTTAAAAATCTTTAAGTGGATTAATTTTCTCATTTCAAATGAGACCTGGGGAGTCTCAGGTCTCCTTATGAAAAATGCTCCATCTCAGGTCAGGAAGCGATGATGGAGCATACTCCACTTCAAGTGGAATTGCCTATTGCACTGAGTGCTAGTAACAAACATCAAAAATCAACTATTTATCAGAAATTCACCCTCAGGCTGGACTTTTGAAGGAGCAAACAGCAAGGTCCTATGGAAAGTGGAAAAGGCTTTAGGTTGACACTTGGAAGAACTGTGTTTTATTCTTGACTGTTGGGCAAGTTGCTTCAACTCTTGACTTAATTTTATTTTCTCACTCCTTTTTCTGCCTGTCTTGTTCAAGGGAGCATCTTTGCTGTGTGTTTACACAAAGTCTGGAGAGCTGCAATTTGCTATTGCACTGCTTGCAGCAGCTATTTTCATAGCCAGCCATCCGATGTATCTGGAGGCAAAAGTTTGTCCAGGTGCTTGTTAGCTGCTACCTGAGAGTTTATTGTTCCATTGTTTTTCTATTGAAAGAGGCAGGTACCTGTAAATCTATTTGGAACAGCATTTTTATTCTGGCACTGGCTTCAAATTTTGGCTTTTGGAGTTTGTATCCAGTCATGAGTTAAAATTTACCTTGGATATTTCAGCTGAGAAAAGGCTTTTGCTTTACTTCAGTGTCTGGAACTGAGAATAACAATGATCAGGGTGGAGCCAAGAGTACATTACCTAGAAAACAATGTTTTCACTTTTTTCCGCATTAATTCCCAGTTTTCAAACACCACTGATCTTTTAGCCAATTGTGTGGCTGTGTGGGGGATTCACCTGTGTGAGACAGCCATGACATTGAAGTCTGCCACTTGGATTATTAACAGAGCTTAATATGAAGCCCATGCTATTCAGCACATGCTTTAGGTCCAGTCTCTGAGAAATAGAGACTCCCCTTGCATTTGGCTTTTGGTGCTGGCATCAGATAGAGAACAACTCAACCGCATGCAGTTCCCAGTTTCCCTTGACGACTGAACCACAAGTGCCAAGGAACATGTTGGAGATGAGAAGAGGTTTTCCTGGGAACCAGTTAACAGGATAAGAATCAGTACAACCAAAAATATTGCTTAGTCCTTTGAAAATAGAGGTCTTTGGCCATTATTTTTGTAACACTAAGTCCTAGATTACTATTTTATCCACACCCGTGCTTTCTGTGCTTCTATTGCTCTCGACACCTCCCTTAGTCAGCTCTCTCAACCTTCTGCATGGAGAACTTGAGGAGCTGTTTAGCTTCAACGCTGCTTCCAGCTCTTCTAATTCCCTTCTGGCTTGTTCACCATATCCAAGGTTGTCTCTACGCTTCTCCCTCCGGCCACCGGCTTCTCCTGTTACTTTCTTCTTTTACTCCTTCCAACACCCAGAAAATTTCTAACCTTTCCCCAGCCTCCTCTGACTCCTGCCAGTCCATTGCCATGGCCCCACAGCCTTTTCTGTGGGCAGAAGCACTACCCATGGCAACAGGAGCTAGCAGGGCATGTTGATGCCTAAAATGGTGCTTTGCTTTGGAAGGGAGATACTTTTCCTAATTTTGTTGTTGCATTACTGTCACAAAAGACATTTTGGACAAAAGTGGCAGAGTTAAAGAGAAGGCATCGAGCTGCTGATGCCTGCTCAGAACCCGGGGAAGGAAGTTTCTAAGGCAGAAAACCTCTGGTTGGCAATGACCTGAATGTGGGTGAATAGAAAAGTGGTCAGCAAAGTTAGGGTGCATTTAAATGCAAACCCAGGAATGAAGCTGATGTGCATAGTATTTTAAGTATTTTCCCTTACTCATATGGCTAACCCGGAACAGCGGGTTATTTATTTAAGTGGCACTTAAGAAATTTACTTAGGAAAGAGTATAGACTAAGGGTTCATCCACTGACACAGATTCTTCTCATGCTACCACTAATCACAGTGTTGCTTGCGGTGAGCAAAATCTTCGTGTTTCCCACGGATTAGTATCTGTCTCATCTCTGTAGTGCTCTGTGATGTGTGGCAGGATGGTTTATGTGTGTGGGATGATGGCAGTGCTGGCTGTTCATTAGCTTCCCTCACTTTCTTTGATCACAAAGGATGATGCAACGTGCTGAACTGCTCTAATGCTGATTCAGCCCCACTTACATTGATTCAGCATCAGTTCTTCACTTCCTCAGCATGTTCACGGACAGTGCATTTTTGTGTCACTGGGACATAAATATCTCAGTCGTATTACGATCAATGAGTTAATGCATTGGGATGCATTTATCTATCTAACTTTATATTTTAATGTTCTTATTCACCTGTTACAAGCACAATTTCAAGAAAAATTACTTGAATCTTACATTTGGAGAATGGTGTATCTGAGTGACTTGCATAGGCACTATGCAACATTGCTTGAAAGCCATGTTCAAGTCTCTTCCTGCAGCCTAAAACTGTCACTAAGAAATCAGAAAAGGTTCAGAAAACATTGCATAAAGCTCTGAGATTGAGAAAATCCGACTAATAGTGCACTTTGAAGCAGCATCTCCTATTGCTACTGGCCTAGATGGCCCGTTGGTCTGACTCAATGGGACATGTCTTAAGTTCTTAATTAAAGCAGCTTGCTGGAGAAGGTTGGGAATGGAATGTTGGGAAGATCACTGGAGAGGTTGACTGAGGGGGGCTCACATGGCCCAGCCTTGGCAAATGTCCTGGATAACACTGCTTGTTAAGTCTGGGAGTGTATACAGTGTGTGCATAGATCAAGTATACAAATCTAGGAGGGTGGTTGCCCAAATATGCTAACACTAAAGAAGATGAACGTCAGCTGGATTAAACAGTAGCTGGGCAATTACAAAGACTTTTCTTTTTTTAAACAAAGAAAGAGTGGACTTGAAAAGAAATAAAGAAGAACGAACATTTGTGATGTGGGGAGACACCCTGGAGAGGAAACGGCTGCAGCAGCAGTTGTACCCTGGTTTGACACCACCATGGGTCACCCTGCTGTTGTTACCTTGCTGCCTCAGCCAGACTCAGCACTCTGCATTGTTATTTATTTGGTACTGAGGCAGAGGGTGGGCTTCCTAATGTCTCCTATAACAGCATCAGTTGAAAGACTAGCCATCTAGTTTATGCCAAATCATTCTGTAGGCAAAACCCCCAAATGGGGTCCTCTGGGGATGTGGGGTGGCTATGATCCCTTTTCCAGCAGTAAGCCTCACTTAGGTCAGTTTTAGGGTGGGATGAACAGCCCTCTGAATGTCTAAAATCTCCCTGCTGGGAGAGATCACTCTGTTTTAAACTAGTGAAAATGGTAGTACAAAGCCTCAGGTTCCCCTCTTACCTCTCTTCCCACTGTAGTTCACTTTCTCTCCATGTGAGTGCATCCAGGTAGCTACAGACCCACTGACATTGCTCTCTGAAAGATTCTCATAAACAGCCTCTCTCTGGGTGGTGTCTTTAAAAATATCTCTCTATATTACACAGAGACGCATGATTGCAGGAGGAACTTTGCAGCTTAAAACTGGTTTTCCTTCCTGTTCTTTATCTGTACTATAGCTTAATTTAGCTGAAAGTGCAAGGTGGTTACATACGCATAGAAATTTTCACTTTTACTATATTATGCATTTAAATCAACTGTGCAAAAATTGTTTAGCATCTATTTTTTTTCATCTGTGTCACACACAATGGTACTGAATAGTAGAAAGTAATTACACACATGAATTTAGGGGATAGAAAAATATGCATGCTATAGTATATTTTTATATGTGCGCAGGGAAGTGATATGGAAGAGTAAACTCCAGAAACCTTAAATCATAGATTATATGGAGACCATATGGAGCTGATTGCTGGCATATTACACAGTAAAACAAAAAAAACCCCCACAAGTAATGTTTTTGGGACAAATTATTTAGCTATAAAATGATTGTTTCAAGAAGCCATGTTTGAAGCAAAACAGCTTATACTAGGGATTTATTCAAACTCTTACTCCTAACATAGATTTGTAGCTAGGGTATCTCATTTAGAAAAGGATTCTTTTTCCAGCTGAAGAACCACTGCTATGTTCATGCAGTGAGTTTCCCAGTAAAGAAGAGGGTTAAAAAGTCACATTAATACACCCATAACTCCTTTCCCAACTCTAGTGTAGCTGCTTTAGAGTGCTTTGATTTCTGAGCATTAATATAAACCATCTTTAACCTCAGTATGTGTCCTGAACACAGATGTACATGTGTATTGTTTGTTTATATTTGTTGTTTTAAAAATATACTTGATATATTTAGTTTAACAAACACCAGAAAAATTTAGCCTCCCTGAAATGATTCCTCCAACAAGAAATCCAGGATTAGGGCTGTATGATTCACCCAGGACTGGTGAGCACTGACACACCTCCATTGCATTGAAAGGAAAGATGAGGACTAAAGGCCACTGAGTCTCCTCTTAACATCACACCATGGTGATGTATGGGGATACCATTTAATGGAGCTCTTGGAGATAATTTCTATAAGGAAGAGAAAGAGAAAGAGAATGAGAATGTCACCCTCATAGCCTTGAACTCTGCTGTTTACCAGGATAATACAGTTATGACGGTAAGACACAGGGAACCAGTGAATCCCTACCAATTATCTGCTGAGCTGTGTCAGAGGAGATACATGCTGTGCCACTCTTATCTGATGTTTCATGTGGGATAAAAGAAAATTAGGGATATGTACCAGTTCTTGCTTTGACATTCATATTATTGTAATAACACTCTTATTATCAGTGGATCTTATTGGATATAACTTATTAGGCAGCATTGCTCATATTATGGTTGTAGTAATAGCGCCTACATGCAATATCTCTGTGGTAGTGGATGCTCGTTGCCGTGTTTAGCACAATCCTGCTTGGGTGAAAACAACAATCAGGATTTTATAGTTAGGTGTTTTAATGGGATGCACAGAAAGAGAATTAGATATTTGCACATATCCTACAAGTATATTTGACTCAATGACGGAAGTTACTCCAAGTATTCATATGGCAGTATAACCTTTATTTCAGGGTTAAGTCAAGAGACGTTGCTATGTCATGGGACTGAGATGGGTCTGAAATACTGGCTCTACACAGGAATGTTCTGGTACTCCTCTACACTGAGTCAAGGATAAATGAAGACATCTTAATTCTGTTTTCAGTTTTCCACATATGACAGTGCTGCCACCTGAGATTTTAGTGTATATCTACCTCTATAATTTCCTAAGGTTTAAAAGTAATAGGTGCTAAGATGCTGAAAACTTAAGCTGTTATTGAAACATGTTGCTAAATATAACAGACAGCAGTTTTCATGCATATCTCATTTTCTCTAAAGCCAGCTCACAACTGGTGCTCACACATGGCTTGAGACAAAAACTACAGAGAGAAGTGAACTGCTGTTCCATGAAAACTTGGCCAGATGACAAAGATAATATGCTTACTGACCTAGAGGTCCTTGTCAGACTGAGCCTTTGCCACCACAGTCTACAGACATTTTTTTCCACACATGTTATTTGATAGGGAAATCACTGCAATACCTCCTGCAACACATATCAATCTTCTGTCAAAGGGAGCCCAAGACAATGAACAAAAAGAGCTCCTATGATAACTGGAGCTGGCTGGCCAATGTTTGGACATATCATCTTTTACATATTTTTGGCTTGGAAATAAGTTACTAGTAAGCCTGGTTGTATGTAAGCTTCTTCAATGTCTGTATTGTACGAGTATTTCTGCTTACAGATATTTGCACTGCAAGCTGGGCTGTCAGCTATTTTGACTGTTCTTCTTGGTGCAGTATATGATCTGTCAGATTATTTCTGATCCATGAGGGGTTTGTCAAATAGTTGTTTTTGTGCAGCTAGGAGGTACTGGGGGAACTTTGGGGTTTCAGTAAAAATATTGTTTGCTTCAACATCCGGACCTTGCAAATTATGGACAAGATTTGCTGTAGTTTGAATTAATAAATCAAAATGACTGTAGTTCCTCAGCCAGGAAATCCCTTGCTGCACAAAGGAGTGATGGGGAGGAGGGGTAGAAATCTCTCCTGTCATTTTGAGAGCCGAGATGCAGAGAGGCTGTGTAACCTATACACGATCTACATGCAACCAGAGTACCCATGGCTCTCTGTGTCCCATCCACGGGGTGAAAGCAAGGCGCAGCCTTGCAGCTCATAGTGTCAAATGGAAAGGAACAGCTGATATTTCAGCTTTAGTAACAACCCCAGATCTCACAAAAGGGCAAATTTGTTCCTCTTGTAAATACCACAGAGTTTTCAGCAGTTTGTGGCTGTCGAGTCTTTAAAATAATGCTTAAACCACCTTAAACAGGAAGGCATCCTCCACATGGTACCCCTTCTGCTCCGAAAAGGCACCACTGGCCTGGTCTATTTTACCCTTAGATGTAAGGGTCTCTCATGAACTAGTCATCTTTTCTAGTGCTGACTGCAAAATATTTCTATTTTCCCTCTTAACTGCAGAAAAATTTAACATTTCACAAACCCAAAAGAGGAAGAACCCCAACCAGAACCTTTTTTACTCAAAAAAGTTTTTTGTCTTATTATGGAAAATCTAAAATCCTGCATGGGAGATAGATATTTTCGGGGAAAAAATGTTCAGATAACTCAGTTTTCTGTTGAAAAAAATTGTGTTGACTTAACTGCACACTGTTGACCAGCTGTAATCCTCGTGTTTGTCTCTATCCTGCTTCTGCACTGAACAATGCTTCCCAGAGTATATTTACTACTTTGAGTACCCAAAGAGATTAGAGGATTTACGAAGCTAACAACAAGCGTCTTAAATTGATTCTTAACAGATTTACCATTTGATCCTTTGGGAGCTGGGTTCACACATTTACCAATCCTGGTGTACAATATGGCAGCAAAAACCTGCACCTTAGAAAGAATTACAGCCCAGGACTGTTTTAAATGTTGGTGTCACTAGAGTGTTTTCCTGCAGTGGAAACCTCTGCTGAATTACGTATTGAACGTGGCCCGTCTTTCAGATCTATGAACTGCAAAGAACACTTAGAACATTTGTGTCAAACCTCCATAAATCAAGGTCTTTGAGTTGCATATAGGACCCAGGAATCAGGTCATGTACTAAACTCGGCACAGGGCTTCTTGGAGGTACTCATGGTGGCATTTAGGGAGAAGCTAACGTCACTGAAGAGGTCTCTTTTTCTGGGAAGTAACAGCACCATGGCAAGAGTCCTGACTCAAAATCCAATTTTTCACTCTACCCTGGGTTAATAAAGCCAAACAAAATTAAATGAAGTCAAGTCTTCCCTCATCACCATTGTCAGAGGACTGCTCAGAAATAAAAGGGCTCAGTGAAAGGGCAGGGGATACAAACAACAGAATAAGTGGCACATTGTAAGAAAATCTTCAAAGTGAAGACTGAGACAGTCTTGCAAGTAAGAAAAGTCCCAGAGCAGTTCTTGTCTTTAGTAACCTGAGCTGAGGGTCCTTGCTATTCATCTCTCTCCAGGGCTCACCTGCCAGTACAGCTCTGCTCTGTGTTTTCTCTCTGAAGACACTGCTCAGATTCAGGACAAGATCAAACCAACTCAGGAGCTGCAGTGGGCTCCATCATGGAGACCTGGATAGTCTGGGTGGGGAGGCAGGGCCAATTCCTTTCCTACTGATTCCTTGGCACAAGAAAAGAGCCTCCTTCCACCTATTTTCTTCCACATAGGGCTACTAAGATTTTAGTAGAGGGGTGTGTGTGTATAAACATACATATATATATATATATATATTCCGCACAAGCTTCTGTACTGAACAGATACAGAAAATAGTCATTCTAATCACATTATAATACTCTCTCTTATAATGCGGGAAGGACAGCTGTTTTGGTTTCCTCTCAAAACTTAATTTTTACCTTCAAGAACCAAAGTTTCATCGTGGAAATGTGGGTGCCAAAATGCCAATGAAGCCAACTTTCTTTTCCCTGTGACACTGCAGAGCTTTGTTTCTCTAAGTGTCATTATGTGCTTAAAACCACTGCATTCTTTACATACTGCTAGCTGGCAAATCCATAGTGGGCTCAAGAGTTGTTTTTTCAGATGTGTAATTAATGTTAGGCTGTGCAATACCAATATAAGTACCTAAATAAGAATATCATCAAAGAAAGACATGGTAAGGTAGTGTACTGTTTGTTCTGGTTGGGACTCTTTTTTCTGGTGTTGAAATCTGAATTTAAAAGCCTTACTTTACATGCTTCTTTTGAAAACTTTGGCCTGTGCAGTTCTGTAATACCCTTTTATAGATTTATATGACTGCCTTCAGAGATCTGCCTGTTTCACTGTACAATATTTTTGCATCTACAGCGTTCATTTAAAAGCACTACAACAAACTATGAGTAACTAACTCAAGAGTGTTGATGTGACTTTCAGCACTAGAAATGAAAGAAAGGCTGAATCAGCAGGCCTTAAAGAATCACTGGAATTTAATAATTAATTTAATAATTTATTCAACAATATTTATTCTGCTATGTATGAAACGGGTTAGGCGTGACTGAAGTCCTTATAGGTTGCTGGTCCTGCCCCAAAGACTTTGTCAGGTATTCATTGCTTCACAGACTGAAACCCGAGTGAGAACACTATATTTTGGGCTACAAAGACTTGTTCTACCTTCTTTTTGTCTCTCATCCAATCAGTAGTTTCTTATTCCATACAGAGTGGAACAACTTCAGGAACTGAGAATAAATGTAGCACATGAGAACCGTCCTGGGATGTAACAGCTCAGATTTCCTTAGACAGCACAAGAAAATGAACCTTGATTTTCCCATTCTGCATTTTGTCATTGATCCATACCAGCACTGGTACCTACAGGGTACTGAGACTGTGGCCCCTCTCTTTTTATAGCTAGTCTTGGATGTTCGGTGTCCTAAGCATACTGTGAGAAAACCTACTACACTGAGTGATGGAAGCATGACTGGTAAGGGAGTGACTATTTTGTAGATGTAGAAATAAGTCAGGTTTAAAAGGCAAGCCAAGATGCTCAGTGCTGCCAAGACAGAGGTGCTTTCAGTGTTGGAAACCTTGGTACCTAGAAAGTGAAGATGTATCTAGGAAGAGTGGGCTGCTGAGTGAGGTTTTTGATTTGTCTGGCAGGACTAAATGTCTAAGATCCTGTGAGGGCCAGTGGAGAGAAACAGATGCTTGTGGTCTAAACACAGGTGTTGCTCTCTAGAAGTGCCTTTTCTTCCCATGGGCTACATAGAGAATGTGTGTGATGGGTCAGACGTAACACCCACACTGTCAATAATTACACCTGATGACGGACCCTCCTCCTTCTTCCCCTTTTTTCTCTACAAGACTGAAATCAAGATTCTGGACCTCATCTGGAGTGACACCACCCAACTTATCCTTTCTACATTGCTCGATTATTTTCTTGTCTTCTTCAATTTCTCCCTTTTTTTGACCTCAGATGCTGTTTTGTTGCTGGAAGGAAATCTCAGTGCTCATGCACTTATGGTAGCAGGTTCTCCAGAAACACCCACAATGGAGCAGATCAAGCATTTTTGCCAGTCCTTCAGAAAAGTGTCAGCACAAGAGACAGCCACAAGCCACCTTGGTATTAACTTTCATAGGTCACTGCTGTTGTGAATTCTTGAGGTTTTTAGCCTTTTTCACTCTAGTTTACAAAGAAGTGTTAACTTGCAGTCTCAGAGGAACACAGCCAGCTGCCTTAATCCAAAAAAGAAACTTGCTGACTACAGCAATAAATAGGAAGTTTAACGACAGATCCTCCTGCTTGGTGAAAACTGGTTGGCAGCAAAATATGTTTTAGGGATCACCTCCAGAAACTGTTAAAGTAAGAAGAGCAGGGAAAATGTAGTGGAAAGAAAAGTACTTGAAGGTGAAACTAAAAAATCCCAAAGCTCATTTAACCACTTTTGTCCAGCTTGTCCAGTTGTAATAGCGCTGCTACTGATTTAGGCTGTGCAAATGTTGTTTTGGAAGCCACCATTGTTACTCCTACCTACTTTAGTAGAAAGTACTGAGTTCACAGAGTCAGCAAATTGGATCTCTAACCCAATCTTAAGTTACTCAAAGCTCCAAGTCACTTGTGAACCATATTGCTAATATTTCAGAAACCACACAGGACAAGCCATTTTCGGTTTCCTTTGACCTTCAATTCTATGATGAATATTAGTACTAAAAGAGCTAGAATCTGGTGATTACCCTGATCTGTGTGAAGATCCTGGTAAATTACAGGTACTCAGGGCAAGTTTCAAGGTTTACTCAATTGAAACAGGAGCCCATACCAGAAGCCCTAGTGAATATTTGGAGGTTATTTGTGCAGACAACATTGTTTTTTACCTGCTTGCTGGCCCATTCCTTCCTTAGAGAGACTGAGTATAGCTCCCTAAAGTGACGCTGATTTATGTCCAGAAAGAATCTGTTTTGACACATCTCACTTGTTCAATGGACTAGGCAGGTGGGTGAATGGCACTTTATAAGGCTGTTGAAAGCTCAGTTAGAAGAACATGGTGTGTGTAGGCATCAGATCTCACCAGCTGAGCCAGCTTTGCCTTGGGCAGTAATTGGAAGGGAGACATACAGGAAACGTTATGTGCTTCAAGACATGATATGGCTGTGGAGCAGTAATTGACCCAAGGTGTGTTCAGCACTGCCCGCAAGGCGCTGCTCAGGGTAATTTGGAATTAAAAGGTGTGATCAAAGTAGTCGCAGCTCAAGTTAAATAAAAAGGAAATAACTGTTAAGAATCTTTCTGACAGTGCAGCAGTTACGTCCTTGCACAGGAGCTGAATGGAGAAATAGTGTGCATGAAAGAATTGCACTACAGTGCTTACATAATTTGTCACTTAAAGTGAGCTCCAATATCTCAGTGACGATGATGTAAAGTTAGCTCTATATTGTCAGCAGGAGTTCAGCTGCAACCTTGCTGAGGCTTTAATTTCTTTTTATTTTGGCAAAATAAATTGATGAAGTTCTGTTCTGCTGCGTAGGGCTGGATTGAAAAATTGAGGGAGTGATTTAGAAGGCCTGCATTGGTATGCTTGGCTTCAGCAATATTTACGTGAAATAAAAAATTGCAAAAGAGTTTACAGGAGTTAAATGGCTGCCTTCTAATGAACTTGAGTTGGACCTGGTGCCAGTGGTCCTTAGATTGTTTTCATAACCTCAGTGTCGGCATTTCATGGAGGATGAAATCCAGGATTCTTTACCTTGCTGCTTGGGTAGCACTTAAAAATCAGCTTAGGAATAACTGTTCTTACAAGAGAAACTAAAATAATGGTATGACATGGATAAGTATTATAACACAGAAAGAATGACAAGAAAAGTACAGAATGGCATAGCTTGATATTGTGAAGCACTAGCTTAACATGTTAAATGAAGAAGAAAAATTTTAAAAGCAAAGTACTTCAAAAAATAGGAAAAAAGGCTTGCCTTACAAAGAAAATCTATCAAAGAAATGAGTCATCTAGGGACCAGGAAGGGGTTTGGGAAACAGATGTTCTTACATTTAGGACAGATGTTTTATGATAACAGTGCTTTGATAGCAGATGCAACAAGAACCTAAGCTAATTGAAAAATGTTGTGGTATTTCACAAGAGGAAAGAAGAGAAAAAAAAGTACCAAGTTTCAAACTGGCGTATGAAGACAGATTTTCACACTATTGTATTATAGTGATTATGTCTCTGAAAGGACACAGAACAGTGAAAGTCTTGTCCAGTGGAAATACAGAAGTTTAAACTTGTAAACTAGGATAATGAGTTAGGCTCCCAGAAAAGTCTTTCAAAGAGTTAGGTGGGATGTGAAAAACTAGACTGAGACTAAATAGGGTAGTGATAGTGATCATCTACCATGTTGCTGAAAGATGAAATGATAGGTGCTTGTTACCTGTAAAATAACTTTAATGGGAATGAGGACAAGGAAATAATATTTCTCCAAGTGAGGTAGGCAGCATCACTTCTGTCCCAGCCATTTGAAGTCACTGTGAAGATTGTAGGCTTTGAATCTGGCCCAGATGCTTAAAAGTTTGGGTAGATGTTTGTGAATGTGGTAGAATAGAGAGAACTGTCATCATCTTCGATTAGTCTTTACATGTTCTTGCTATCTGTTTACAAGGTAGACTTAACATTCATTAAAATAAAAGTGTGTGGGTAGTGGTTCTCATCTCTTCTTTTGGCTCCTAGAAAGTTAATGCAACAAAAAGAGAGAGACCTTTGACTAGCCTCAGTTTAATCAGGAAAGCATATACAGCCCTTGGAGAAAATCGACATTTTGACAAGTGGATCCCCCTGAAAGCTTCACTTGGCTCCAAGATCACTTCTCATCACAAACCTCTGAACTTTTTGGCAAAGTCAAAGAGGAGATTACTTTCTTCTCAGGCAGTGCATCTTGGAGAAGAGTTTTTATCACAAGAAAGAAGGACAAATACGTTGCCAGATTCTGTTACTAGGTCAACATCTCTACTGTCTTCAAATAGCCAGAGCGATTTCATAGTTTGGGTACAACTGAACATAAAAGCTCACAAGATTTTAAAGTAATTTTATACAAAACTTGCGTTTATGTTTGCAGATGATAGAATATATAATCCATTTAATTTCAGACTGCTGTGTTAGAACTAGTTGAATAAAGACAGTTTGCTTTATTTTTCTGGAAGCAAAGACAAGAGCGATGAAAACAGCAGTGTAGATGACTTTAAAAGCTTCATTTCCAGATGTTTATTTTTTTCAGTGTCCATTCTTGTAACCAGAGACCCTGTAAATGCAGTCTAGGGGCACTTTAAACTTAAGTGGCAAGGCTCAGTTAGGGATTATCTCTTACCTTTTTAGAGATTAGGAGTGCTATTTCTTTTGTGCTTGTCTGTCAATTACGAGGCAAAATGCTTGCAACTATCAATTACAGGCAGTTAATTTTTTCTGAGGATAACAGAGTCTTTAGCAATACCTTTTGGCAACAGCCACCAGCATCCCTCACAAAATGGGAAATCCCTTATTACTTTCTTCTCCCTCAAAACCTGGCATGCCAAAGTGAAAGCTGACCTGGACTGAACCTCAGTCATGGGGTATAGTTGGGTAGAAGTTACCCACTAGTTATCCTGTAGAGTTGGTACCAAGGTCTGAAGAATCCCTTATTTCTCATGTGATATTTTTCCTGTTGTATATTTTAGTTTTGTCCTCCATGACTTTGACATTTTTCCAACCTGCAGGCTAGTGGAGACTCATCACTGAAAGCGTTCTTCGTCGTCTTTGGGTAGGTGTAAGCACAGAGGAACTGGATGGATAGAGATCAGCTTTGCTCCCCAGACACAATGATCAAGACCAACAAACTCAAATTAGCCAAAAGGTTTAAGGCAGGTATAGTAATTTACTTCTAGAACAGTCCAGCAGCAGATGATACCTCCCATGGGGTATCACAGGCTTTCTAATGAACTTTAGACAGTCTCCAAGCATTTATCTTGTTCAACTCTGACAATTGGGTCTGTTTACCAGGAAGCAACCATCCAGATTTACATCTAACTATCAAAAGGCAGAATACGGTATCTTAATTTTACAACATACTTTTCGTTGGATCACCTATAAAAATATTGAGGAAAAACAAATGTATTATTCCACAAGATCTGAAGAAATTTCCTATTAAATGAAATACCTTTCCCCACTGAAGCATTGGATCGAATGTATGTATCAGAAGAGCTTTATACTTCTTGGCTGTTACAATGTGATAGCTCATTAAACAGAGTACAGGAATAGGAGGCTATTGTAGAACAGAGAAATTAAACACTTATTAAAACCTGGAGTCTGAAGACATAATCTTCTTCCTTAGAAAATCTGTACCCTCTGTAAGCAGTTTTAAGACTTTTTTTTTTTTTTTTTTTTTTTTTAATGTGGCTTTTCCTAATAATTTCCAGGAGCTCTCTGGAAGCTTTTTGGAAGTGACTGATGTTATACAATTCTTGTTAGTGACTGCTTTTTGTGTTCTTTTAGACCAAAATGTAGTGAGACTGGAGGAAGAAAGCTATTCATTCAAACTTGTCAGTACATGTCTTTAAATGAACTACTCTCTCTAACCTACCACGATTTTCTGTTGGTAGAATAGAAAACTGTGGAAGATGAAGGCCCATTCAGGGTTTGCTACCACAAAAGTACATCTCCTAGTTCATTCACTATGAGTGTAAAATATACCAGTTAGTAAACACTAAATGAAAACAAAGGAGAGTTGAAGTATTATTTGTTTTGCAACCTGTCCAGGTCTTCAGAACATGGTTTACATTAGTCTAACAATCAAGAACATATTTTTTGATTCTGGAATTTGCTTTTGCATTTTATTTCTCAATTAAAAAAAAGAAGAAAAATAAAAAGGAAACAAGCCAGTCCTGTTGTCTGGGCAGAGAAACAGTTTGTCTAAGAAAGAAGTCCTTTAAGCAAAGAAACAAAGACATGGAGATGTATGCTAGCCTCCAAAGTGAGTACCGGTCTTGTTTATACTGATGAGAATCCACAGTCATCTCTTGGGTCATCCAGAAATAAGAGAAAAACTTGGCATAAAGAAGGAAAGGTTGTCATGTCCCTGGGCTACTAATTCACATGGGCTCTGATCTTGGTCCATGTGAACAGGAGGGGTGAAATCCTGCGCCACTGAAGTCAGTGGCAAAATTCCCACTGAATTAGTTGGGTCAGGATTTCTTCTTAAGGGTCTGGTACAGAGCCCATTAAGTAAGTGGAAAACCTCTCCAAAGGAAAGACTACATTTCTACGTATTTGTCTTTCTGATCTTTTTTCTTTGACTTTTCCAGCAATAGGATTATTCCCATATTAATAAGAAGTACTCATGGACTTCTTTGTAGGACAGCGACTTTGGTAATGTTGTTGGCATGGGTGCAAGGTACTGCTAAAGGTATTGATGACTTGTGAGAAGACACAGGCTTGGAAACTGAAATACCCCAGTCCATTTGCAAGCTACTATCCAGCCGTTGTTGGGGAACGTTATTTTACCTGCATTGATCCACAGCTGGATTTGAAAACTAACATGTTTAATGCACTTTGGTTTATCCTGTTATTGCTAAGCACTGCTAATGACCCCATAATTTAAACATAATATTAATATTTTTTATTTGAAGAATTCTATTGAATGTGAAAATATTTCCCTCAACACAAGGTTGATGTAAAACTAAGCCATTTCATGAATCAGAAACAAGCTGGGGGAGGTTTGTGTGTTTAATTGAGGAAGAAGAGTATTTTAAAAAAAATAAACTAAGTTTTCCTCTGCCTATCAGGAAGAATGGGGCAAATTTTAGAGTAATAAATCCAAGGTATGTATCCACCGAGGGGACTGCATAACAAGGTGGTGTAATAAACAATTTTTGACAGAGGTCAGAAAGGTTACAAGCAGTTTGTGTGACTTAAGAATTTGGATAACAGGATTTAATTTTTACAGAATAAACTAGATATTGTCTGAGAAGAAGTAAACATGTGCACAGAATTGTAAGGCAATGGAAAATCAATAAGATCAGAAAAGGGGTTCCTTTGGAAAAGAAGTAGGGATCCTACAGTGCAGAAGGAAAGGCTGTGGAGGTACAACAGACCATGAAGTAAAGATTGAGAGTATTCCAAACTGGTAGGTTGTAGAGGGAAGAAGTAAATCTAAGGTTATGTCAGTGACTGAATTAAAAATAAATATTATATTAGTCCTAATGGCCAGTGATAGTAAGCTTTCACTATATAATTCTGGCTGAAAAACCTTTGGAAGCTAACAGGTATAAAAGCTGTCCTTAATTCAGGATAAATGTAAGAAACAAGCACACTCTTTAGGGAATTGGGTAGCTGCAATGATGGGAAACATCATCCAAAACTAAGGTATATGCAAGGCTAATCAGTAATCCAAGCTGGCTGGAGGGTTTTCACTCTGAATTGAATTTAAACATCGAGGACAGGCTGTTGCTTCTATGGATTGATGAAGATGTGAGTAGACAAGCCAAAAATACAAAGATGCTAAAAAAAATTATCTGACAGACAAGGGTGTAACAAGGTTGAGCACTGGGATTATAACCACAAAAAGAAGCCTAGCAAAAGTTTTCCGTGTGGTAAATGCTTGTATCCAGTAATAAAGAAACATAATATCTTCTTCACAGATAGCTGGCCTACCAAAAGAGATGCTGGATCCCACAGTTCATCACTTCTTATATCAGAAACAACCTGAGGACTCCCACAAATTGTCTAATGCTGGGGTCCGAAGTGGTAACAGCAGGTGAGCTGGACAAACTGAAGGCAATACGGCAAAATAGATTCATGGATCTGTCTGAAATTTCCACTTTCCTCTGCTGCCTGCATGCATAGGAGCTACATGCCATGAGAAAGACCCACTGGCCCCTGACCCAAGGACACATGCGTAAAGCAACACTGGGTATGGGCTGTGCACGCGTGATCAGAAGGACCGTTTCCCTGGTCTCATGCAGATGGGGAATCATCTGGAGCAGAACAATCTTCTGTCAAGTCAAATCTGGGCTCTGAATACTCCCTGGACAGGAGTAGCTCAGAGACAGAGAAGCTGTCTCTGCATCATTGTTGTCATGTTGAGAGAAACCCCTGCGAGCCTGAGCTTTCTGTTTTCCTTGTCAAAAATTGAGCCGCATGAGGCTTGGGCTTGGGCCCAGACACTGGTACCTCTTGATTTTGTTCTTCTCTGTGGCTTTTACATGCAAGAGGTAAATCAAAATCAACCCCCAAAATTGAGCTTTTGGCTGAAACCACAGACCTTCTAGCACAGCAGGATATTCATTAGTCCAATTCTCTATTTAAATGCTCAGCAAACAAGGCTAACTAGACACTTCAATAATGTGTTAATCTTAGATAAAAAGACATGACTCTTTTCTGCGAAAGGTTTTCTACTTTCAGTTTGTCCACGCTGTCAAATAGCTTAGCTTTCCCTGTCTCTCCATACATATCAGCTGTTTCCTCTTTTGGAGTGAGGCAACTGGTTTCCTCTGGGATAAAATCCAGATATGTTTCTTGGAGTAGCTCTTTTCAAAACTTCCTCTCTACAAGATGTATGGACAAGATGGCCCAGGTTTGTTTCGGTAACCCTAGGGTGCTGCATAGTCCCTCAGTGCTACACTGGTAGGTCCTGCACTCCATGCTCTTATGTCCTGTTCCAAACATGTTTCCTGGGCATGATACTAAAATGTACTTCTTGGGTGGGCTCTTATAATTCCAGACACTTGGAACTGGCTCCCCACAGAGCTGTATTAGTAGCTTTACCTTAGGGTCCCACGTGGAGACCTTGGCTACAGGTGGACACAGCCCACTGTCCTGGAGGCACCAATGTGGAGCAGCCTGCATGCCAACCAAATCCACCTGGCTTGGCCTGGAGACCCTCTGTGAGCTGTGGGCACTGCTGGGCTGCTTTATTCTCTCTCCAATCTCTGCTGTCCCTCCAGTGCCCTTTCAGTTCATTTTGAGCCATCAGTTCTCACACAACTTCCCTTTCCGTCATCCTTTGACACCTGTCATTAGTACTTTTTCTCAGTAATTCTTTTTCTTCTAGGTTTTCATCCATCCCAGATTGACAGTTTGACTGGGACTTGGCTAGTGCCTGGTCCTTAAGGAGAATGTCAGAAGACCTGCACCGCCTGGTTTATAGAGGAGCACTGGCTCCTTGGGCAGATGTCTTACGCCATACAGAGATAACCTTGTTAGCCTTATTGCCTTCATTTCATTGTTTGGTAACCTGTAACATGTTACTTGTATTTTTCGGATACGTTCAGGATAATCTTTGAATCATTTCCTGTGAAAATTTCCTGCTGGAAGATCCCAATTCTTGACATTGACACCATATTCCTCCTTGGGAAGGAGAAACTGACTCCTCTGGAATTGCACCAGGGTTGTGACAAAACAGACAAGACCCAACATCTTTTGGGAAACTGCTCCTCTATAAAATGAACAGGAAAAGTGTCTTCCCCTAAATGAGCAAAGAAATATGACCTAAAGAACACACTGTTTTCTTAGACCCTGAACAACCTTGGCCCTTCGGGTGATTAGGTCAGTGAACTTTTACAAATCAAGCTTATTCAAAATCCTGGGCTAGTTTGTGAAATTGGAGATTTGCAAACACTCCAGTGCACTCAAGGCAGTACTAACCACACTGTTGTTTTTAGTTCCCCTGTTCAGAGGATTATGGTTCTATAATGAACAGATGCACAGCCTGTACAACCTTTAGCTTAAGACTGGTTATAATTTGGTGTACTTCAAAAATCAGGAGTCATCAGGTACAGAGAATGGCCACAGAATGCAATACTTCAATTTATGTATCGCTTCTTTGTACATCTTACTAAAAAACAAGGAAAATTGCTGCTGAAAGTGTTAAGTCATGTCCATGAATTTATCAGGAATCCAAAATTTTAAATATGCATGCTCAAATATCCATGATTTCAATTCAACCTCCAGATGTAAACTTTTTCACCAGGTCTGTGCGTGCAGTGCTGGTTAACATAAAGTGATATTTCTTTCCTGATCATGTGAGGCTGTGCTGATATAAATTGATTAGGAATTTAGCATATTAAGCACTAGACTTTGTGGCTTTCTTGTGCAGCTTGAAAACTACCATAATCATACCAGGTACTAGTACCATAGGAATGCTGATAGCTGCATGCTTTGGTGAGTGCTTCTGAAAAACAATGTTAGAGAAGGGACCAGAAAGCTAGCAATTAAGATGGTATTACAGAAAAGGCCATGAAGAACCAAATACAGCCAAAGGGAAACCACGGTAAAACTGGGAGTGTGTGCCTGCAATTGAATAAATAGGAAGAGAATCATGTTTAAAACTTTTTGTTTATAATCATGAAGCCTTTGTGTAATTCCATCATGTCAAGAGTAAATGCTCACTGTCTGTCCAAGAGAACAGTATAAGTTCAGTTTGTAGGATAAACACAAAATGGTAGTGTAAGTGAGCCAGCAAGACATTTTACATGTTGGAGTTATGACAAAATTTATGAATGCAGACCATCGAAAAGAGGCTTCAGTCTTCCTTCTGTTGTTCTTACTCCTGAAATAATTAAAATTTGGAAGAGGTACAGATGATCAGTATCGCTAAATATATTACTCCAGGGAGTATCACCTTGTGATGATTTAATTTCCTGGTCCTTTTCAGTGGTCCTCACTGAAGTTTTCGTCTCCCATTGAAAATTTTTTTTCCTACCATCTTGTCTCCCTGAGTGTGGTCCTTCAAATTTGGCAAAGTCAAACTTGCGGTTCTACCATGGTTATTTTGTAACCAGCAGCAACACTTTTCCAGTTGCTAAAAATGTGTTACGTGTTGCTTAAGGCTAAGAAAATGGCATCCTTTCACGCTATATCCTTTTTCTTTCATCCATAGTAAATCCGTTTTCACCATCCCAAGAGGATTTCTTCCTGGCTTGTAGTGCAGGAGGATGTGGTATTCCCTCTGCCTTCCTTCAATATTTATTAATGCTGAGACATGCCATTTTTATTTCTGTTGAATATTATAATTAATATTGTTCAGTAAAATCTGCTTCAAGAACCTAGCTATTTGTAGACTCTACACATAGAGTTTCCCCAAAACTTCCACCTGGAATAAATTAACCACAGGACAAAAATGGTTTGCAAGGTAAAATTAGCAACGGACATTTTGTCATCATTGCTAACAAATAGAAATCTGTCTGGGCAACCACTGGAAGCTGAAATATGGGTCATCCCATCTTCCTTTGCATACTAAATCCTATGAGAACTCTTGTACTTCAGGTGTAATTTCACCAGTAGGGTATGTCAGCAATGCTGCTTTAAGACATCTTCTTTACTCTTTCATTAGAACTACATCTCGCTGAGAAAAAGTCTGTAGCTTTTTGTGAACTGGTAAGCTATTAAAGCTTCACCTAAATAAGGGAGAATGAAATGCACACAACTGTAAATAGAGGTGAACAGGAAATACTTTTTCAAACTATTAAGACTACATTTACCTTTTGCTAACATTAGGTTCTGCAAAACAAAATTAGCGAAAGTGTTTGAATTCGGGACTGGCAGTAAAATGCTGCTGATCTTAAGCCAGTGGCTGTAAATGACCCTGGCTGAAAGCAGCAGGAGCTGCTTAGGACAACACAATGCACTTTGCTTCCTCCTTTATCATCAGTGAATTTTTGAATTAAGTCATCACATTGCATAGCACTTCGGCGTCTGTTCCTTCATCTGTAGTGTTTTTCCAGACATGATCCTCAGGGGTAGCACACTAACTGCTACAGTTAGTGGCATCTATGAATACATTTTCTGAATAATAATTTGAATAAGATCAACACCTGTGTAAGCAACTAGAGGAAAAGAAAAGGTAGATTTGGGGCACAGGACTCAAAATTAAAATAAAATGCAATTTAAAACTTTTTTTAACAGAGCCAGGAATTTTTTCCTATGCAATGCATAAATTGACCTTCTGTTGAAGTCAACTGCCTTTTACATATAGAAGGATACTGCAGAATCTTGGAAGCTAATTTTGGAGCCATTTTGTGGCACCATCACAATTTCCAGGCAGCAATGACTCATAATAGTTTCCCCCTGCTTCTAGTAGATAACTGTTAATGTTCAGGATCAAGAAACACTTGACAGTATTCCATTAACAGTGAGGAACATTAGTTTCATTTCACTTACACTAGTGCAAATTAGCACACCTTTAAGGGCATCATAGATATGACTGCGTATTTTTTATGCATTTTATATGTTCACAGTCACAAGTATCTGTCCATTTTCAAAACCTTGAGAACACATACACCTCCAACAATGAAAGTACGTGCATTTACACCCATGTACTAGCCAGACTTGCTCCCTGCACTTTTGGTGTTAAATATGCACATCATCTCATATATATGTGAAAATCAAGGTCTTATTTATCTGAGTCTTTCTGCTGCCTGCTGCATAGTCTACACTCAGAATGCAGTATATTTCATCAGATCTTTTTATGATGTGAATAACTTTAGCTTTCTTATTTATAAAGGCAGCTGGCTTTTTACTGCTTCTCTGGTCTGAGGTCACAGTAAGAGCTGACTCTTCACATTCGAGGGTCCTACTCAGCCTGAAACATCACCTAATTATACCATTTTTGTAGTATTTCCTGTGGTTTCAAGTGAATGATGTGGACAAAGGCAAATCTCAAGTCCTATGACCAATAATGGGGTCTATTACCCTTGACTGAGTAGATTTGTACTGACAAACCCGAGCTGTTATGAGCACGGTGGAGATGTTCACGGCAGCTTTTCTGCCTGAACCAGAGAAACCACAGCCATCGTATTTGTGAAAGGGCAGCAAGGAATGTCAAGACCACAAGGAGAGAAATAAGTTTTTGTTTTGTTTTGTTTTGTTTTTTTTTCAACTGGAGTGTTTTTCTGACATTTGCTTAAAAGTGGCAAATGGCTGTAGGTAGCAAGATGGAATTGCTGTTGGCTCCTGAGGAGCAAAGCCAGCAGTCAACCGACCTGGCAGGCTGTGCAGATAGTGCCAGTGATCTTCCTCCCTCTCCCTGAGATGTCTGGCTTTGAGGCTATCCTGCTGCAAGGGAGGTTTTTCACTGTGGGACTGGGCTACCAGTGCAGCATCCTTTTCTTGTTCCCAAGGGGTGACCACTTACGTATACAACAAACTGGAGACACACCTAGTGTTTCATGATCCCCCTAGCTCCAGATGAGTAGAAAACCCACTGGTAGTACATGTTAACTGACAACATGATAGTGGATCAGCCTGCTGCTTGATGACAAAGAAATGAAGAAAATGACTGAAAATATTTCTGAAATTGCATGTGGTCTGAGATCTGAAATGATACTCCCTAGCTAAGACCTTAGAATAAATAATCTCAGGGCTTTTGTTCTTTTTTATTGAATGAGATTTTCCTACTATGCTAACATGATTTAATTTTATTTTGCTTGGCAGTAAGTAAATGGTCTTTAATATGTTAATATTATTAATAATACTTGGCATGCAGCTAACTCCTTCCATCAGACTCTTATTGTCCTTGGTGAATGAAAGGGTGAAATATTTCCCTAGAACAACAGGCATTAGCTCAGTGCTGCACAGAGATACTCTGTTGGATCTGGGAACATAACCCTGATCACTGATTCCCATAACTTACAGCTAGATTGCAAATTGGATTACGCGTTCATGCAAAAGAGAAGAAGTAGGAAAGTCCTTTATATCCTTGTCTGCACAGTCGTCACTGAATGCTGGATAATGATTTACTGCTTATTTGGGACTGTAGTAAATTAGTGTCCTTCATATAGCATGAGAAGGAGGAAGGGAGAAAGAGGTGAGAAGCAGATACAACATCTTGTAAACCAGCATATGACACTTTTTTTCCCCTCAAAATCCTACTCTGACTTTGAAACCAAGGCCTTCCCAATTCCTTGAGAACATACCTCTGTCATGCACTAATAACTGCTTAAATCCTTCTAACTAGGCCAGGAAGACACATGGGCACATGGGCAAGTTACCATACGCCACCCAATCCACGTGCAACTCTGTACATGCGTCTCTTGGTCATAGTGACTATGAGATCTTGCAGTTTACTTCTGGAAGTAAGCAGACTTGGGTTACTTTGCATGTTTGAGATTTCTAAAGCTGCACCCAGCTCGCTGAGGCAAGTGACTTCATGAGCTGAACTGGGAGCATAAGACTGATGTTGCTGCTGGTAGCCTGAGTTAAATGTAATGTGATTTTTTTATTATAAGACCACTTTTAAATGAAACATGTAATTGTACTTGGCCATTTTCAGCAAATAAACTTATTCCAAAGAAGAATTAGAATGATCTTTTATCTGTGTGGTGAACTGCCCATTCACTGCATTTTCCATCCACTTCCAAGGTTTGATGCTATCAAAAACTGGGACAAAGCTACTAGTCCACCTATGTCCATACTTTGTGCAAGCTCATGGCTATAACCACGTCTCTTCCACAACTTGTTTAAAATCAGCCAGTTGTCTGAATCTATTTCTAAAAGTACAAGTGTCTACACTGAGCAAATAAATAGCAATGTAATTGCAACTGACACATGCATTTTGTATTGCTGTCGTCACAGCATTTCCTCTCTAGGGCTTTGATGCAGGAGTTATTGAGACAGACAAACACCCTCCGCAAATAGGTCAACACATACACAGAAGGGCTGTGTGTGGATGTGGTTGAGAAATTAAATTTAGCCTCTGGATTTACCCAGTGATTTGACAATAGCTTAGTTTGTCTAGGAATCAAATCTAGTTAATTAATGTATAATTTTTTTTAAAAAAAAGACTAGAGAAATTCATGCCACAAGGTGGCTTGAAGATAGATATTGTATGTACCTACAGTCTAAACAAAATTGTACGTTTTTTAACAGAAACATAAAAATACATAGCTATTTTAAACACCTGTTCTAGGAACTGAGGGATGTTTCAGTCCTTTCCATAGAAGCACCTTTATTTTTTGTTGTGCCTGCAAAACAGCATCTTTAACCAGGACATCTGTGTGAGGTCCTCAAACAGCCAGCCCTGTAAACTTAACAAACTACTGCAGAAAAGTGGCATTTTAGCATACATTTGACACGTCATCTTGCTTATAACTTGTCAATTGAGAAGGAAAAAGAATATTACAAACCTTCTGAATTCATCACAAGTCAGCAAAAAGCCAGAGATGTCACAGAGTTCAGACTGTGATTCAAGTCCACCAAGTTTTGGAAACTGATTTAGAGTAAGATGAATCACATCAAGAATTCTGTTGAATTCACTGGCTAGCTCCGCACTGACAGCAAAGGGAGAGTAGGATGACTTACACATAAGCAGGTGTCTGCATACACTCACAAGAATCCCATCGCTACGGTATGACTAGTAGTCTTGGTCTTCAGGTCATTCTTTCTTGAGTTATTGTTGTTAGTCACCAGTGTTACTGCTCTAAAACATTCCTTGTGAAAATATAGAAATAAGACTCCTAAGGTTTTAGAGACTTAAGTACATGCTTAACTCTATTTAGACTCGTAGAAGTAAAGGCTTTTCAGTCTTAAGGTTTACTGGAAATTGAATATTATTCACTGTTACAAATACTATTTTTCTATGATTCTGCCTGCCCTGTCCTTTTAAGGTCCATGACATTCAAAGGCACAGGGGCTGCGTTACACTAATCATCAACGAAACATGACTGAGTGAGGATTACAGTTCCTTATTTTCAAAAGTTGTTTTTTGAGATTTCATCCAAGGTTTCTCTGTGTGGTCTATTTTTCCATAAAACTTAAGGGGAGGTTGTGGGTAAACATCTCAAAGTGGAAAAAGGATAGTTTAAAAAGTAAGAGTGCATGTTGGTGTCTGAAAATATCTCTTTTCCCTTATGGTCAGTATTTTCTTGTTCATCTCAGAGGCCGATCTCTCAAAGAACACTCTGTGGTTGTGTCACCAGAGTATGTGGGGATCAGGACAGTCATCTGGCTTTCTTCCAGCAAGACTCTGCCTTGGTGGAAACTACAAAAACAGTGCTGGCCTTGGTTTTTCTTTTCAATTATTATTTCATAGATAGGGATCTCTTTCATTCCTCACATAAATACAAAGTGATGTAACTGAAGAGACTCAAAGACAACGAAGAAAATTCAAAGCTAAACAAAAAGGTTGTATCATTCATTTGCTTAGAGAAAAGACAAAGTTATGGACTTTGTTTCTACGATATGGTTATAAAATGCAGCTGATGCCTTAGTATTTTATAAGTCTTCTCATTACTTCCTATTGAGCCCAGTTAAAAAAACAGTTAGAGTTTTCATGCTCATTTCACAGAATCACAGAACTGATTTGGTTGGAAGAGATCTCTGGGGTCATCGAGTCCAACCTTTGCCCTAACATCACCATATCAACTAGACCATGGCACTGAGTGCCATGTCCAGTCTTTTCTTAAACACCTCCAGGGATGGTGACTCCACCAGCTCCCTGGGCATCCCATTCCAATGCTTAATGCCCCTTTCTGTAAAGAAATGCCTCCTCATTTCTAGCCTGAACTTCCCCTGGTGCAGTTTCAGACTATGTCCTCTCGTCCTGTCACTAGCTGCCTGGGAGAAGAGGCTGACCCCCACCTGGCTACAACCTCCTTTCAGCTAGTTGTAGAGAGCAAACAGGTCTCCCCTCAGCCTCCTCTCCTCCAGGCTACACACCCCCAGCCCCCTCAGCCACTCCCCATCAGACTTACCCTTCAGACCCTTCACCAGCTTCATTGCACTTCTCTGGACATGCTCCAGCACCTCAAGGTCTTTCTTGAAGTGCGGGGCCCAGAACTGGGCACAGTACTCAAAGTGTGGCCTCATCAGTGCCGAGTACAGAAGGATGATCACTTCCTTAGTCCTGCTGGTCACACTATTTTTGATACAAGCCAGGATGCCAATTGCCTTGTTGGTCACCTGGGCACACTGCTGGCTCATGTTCAGCCGGCTGTCAACCAGCACCCCCAGGTCTTTTTCTGTTTGACCACTTTCTAACCATTCTTCCCCCAGCCTGTAATGCTGCATGGGGTTTTTGTGGCCAAAGTGTAGGACCCAGCATTTGTTCTTGTTGAACCGCGTGTCGTTGGTCTCAGCCCATCGATCCAACCTGTCCAGGTCCCTCTGGAGAGCCTTCCTACTCTCCAGCAGATCAACACTCCCACCTAACTTGGGGTCATCTGCAAATTTACTGAGGGTGCCCTCAGCCCCTACGTCCAGATCATCTTTATAGATGTTAAACAGTACCGGCCCCAAAACTGAGCCATGTGGAACACTGCTAGTGACCAGCTGCCAACTGGATTTGGCTCCGTTGACCACAACTCTCTGGGCCTGGCCATCCAGCCAGTTTTTTTATCCATCGAAAAGTCCACCTATCTAAGACAAGAGCAGCCAATTTATTTAGGAGGATGCTGTGGGAGATTGTATCAAAGGCCTTACTAAAGTCTAGGTAGACAACATTCACAGCCTTTAACATTAACATTTCACACAAATGCTTCTTATTAACCTGTAATTTTTATGTGAACTGTTTTCTTTCTCTTTGAAATCAAAAGTGCAATGTTTCATCATAGAAAATCTTTTTACCCACTTCATTAAAATGACAGCAAAATTTCTGTGATGAGGCATATTATTGTTCAAAGAAGGACTTTATGGGCCATATTGGCATCAGAGTCCGGAAGAATCACATATATAAATCTTCATCAATCATCTATAATACAAAATCCCAAGTACACAGTGGTCTTTATCAATAACGCCTTACACAGATGTAAGGAGATACTGCAACATTTCCCCATTATTAGAGAAGAAAACAATACCATCATTCACTGGAAACAATGCAAAAATAATGGCTTTGTTTTGTTAATTCTTGTCTGTAAAATTGCTGCAATGAGTATAACAAGGTGGCCAGCTGTTGCTAATAAGGCTGCAACGTTTAATGTAAAGCTAGCAGTGATATGTTAATGTGTGTTGTAGTTCTTGCTCACCTTATCTGATGATTTTGACACTGTATGGAAAAACAGGCAGAGGTAATTTACCTTCCAGTCCTGCCAAGAATTATGTATATGCAGTACAGAGGTCAAATGTCACCATCATTTCTCCATGGGCTTATCTTGGGCCTGACCCAATGTGTACCGAAACTTGCTGATTTTTAAAAATTATTTTAATGGGATCTGAATGAGGCTTCTTGTTTAGGGAAAAATTATGCAACATGTTAAAGTCTTATAGAAGTTACTTTTGTAACTCAGGTGGTATTAAAATTCAAGAAATAGGTTTCTGGTGTCTATCCTGATGCCTACATAAAAGAAGTCAGAAAATTCTTTCATATATTAGGATAAGGCAATGGTTAGGTAAGGGTTAGGAAAATTCTCATTTCATATCATAACCTCACAACAAAGTTTTCATGGAATAGTAGGTGAAAGACTTGCTTGATCAAAGCATTTTAAACATATGTTTATGTTTTAAGCATATTAATGGTTTTACTGATATCAAGTGAAGCATGTCTTGAAGTTCTGTAGAAGGAAAGAAAAAGAAATGTACAGTCTTTGGGTTACATATAGCAACTATTTCACTTCTTGTGGCTGGTGGTCACTGATTGTCTTAATACTATCACCGGACAATAGTATTGTGTGTACTTGTGTGTAACCTGTCAAAGGTGGAGGAAAGGTTTTGCTGGTCCTCTGCAGAGAGAGAGAGTCTCCACAAATGATGTGCCAGGAGGGTTTCTTTGAAGACACATATAGCAAGCGGATTTCTATCCTAAGGATGTTCGTTCTTCATTGCAAGACTGATCTAGTCCTTATGTACAGGATGAGAGGCTAAAAACAATTATGAAAATGATGATACATAAAAGGGCAAAACACAAGCTCTATGCCTTCTTCCACATTCAGTCACATGAGGTACTATGGAATGACCAGAAAAATGCATGCTGATAGCTGTACGTTATTGCCTGTGTGTGACTGAATAAAATAAATGACCTGGATAAAAGGTCCATAAACTTGCTAAGCTGCAGTATTTGTCACTAGATGGCAGAAAAAGATGAGTTATCTTATATGATTAAACTAGCTTTTTAACATGAACAGGATGAACTAAGTCTGTGTATTGTAGCTGACCAGAAACAATGGAAAACCCACTTACTAAACTCTGCCTTGCTATTGCCATATTTAAAAAGCATATTCTAACACCCTATTGGAAACATGGGATTACAGTGCCCTTTTCTAAACCTGCTTCCCAGCTATGATCATTAAAACTAAAGCAAAACAATGCAGATCCTTTAATGTAAAAAGCAGCAGAGAGCAGAGGAAGCATATTTAATTACTATGTGTGGGAAAACCCATTGCTTGTATTTACTTTGCTGGTTAATATTGACATTGGCTAATTGAAGGACCAGCAATTCCTTCCTTACACATCCAGACACCCCACTGAGTTCAATGGGAACATGAAGTGTGGAAGATCGGGGCTTTATCCAGAGCACCCTCAAGTCACAGGGAAGATTCCCACCAACTTCTCCAGGGCTGGGATTAGTCCTAGAGAGGAGCGGTCCCCTGAACAATAAGCATTCAGCACTGAGTAGCCAGCACAGGGTGATGGGGGTTTGCAAAGCACTAAACAAATAAATGACACACATTCCATCTCTCATTCGCCCCAGGGTTACACACACGTGCCGTACTTGGAAAAGATTGGAGTTTTTCCTTGGGAGGCCAGCCACACAGATTGAGAAAGCCGTGCTATATAATCTCTGCTTATCCTTTCCATCAAAAGAGCTCAGCTGTAAAAGCTTCTTCTCATGTGTGATGGATGCAAGAGCATTCTGGGGATAGGCTTTATTTTGTGTCCATCAGTGGACTTGTCCTGGGTGTTTAATGCTTTGCATCACTCTGCTACGGTCAGTTCCCATGAGACTGCACAATACAGTAAAGCTTGTCCTAGCAGGTATGCACACAAAACAGCATGGGGCATTGTAACGTTATGTGCCTGCTTCAGTAGTTCAAAGAGATGCATTTTCCACATATCGCTAGGAGATTTATGTAGCAACAAGGCTTCACGGAAGCACACCATGGACTGGTCTGTCAGGTCTGGCTTCAGGCACAAGTGTCATCCAGATTATTTTGTTAGTTTAGCTCCTGACAGACTTTCATGCATAATCAAAGTTCCTGGTGGGACAGACAGATTTGGTGGATGGCCAGTTGTGTGGGTCAGGGACCTGTAGAGACAAAGGAAAGAGACATCTCATGAAAATTGAGGTGCAACCAAAATATCGATGGTTTGCACTGCACTGCCTGACTAATGGCTGACTCTAATTAAGTTCACAACCAGGCCAAGAATCTAATGCACCTGGCAATTTTTTAATTTTGTATTGAGTAAATGAGCCTTATTAAAACTCCTAATAAACAAGGAGCTTTACAATGTCAGTCGGCATATGCTATGACTATTTTTTCTTTTATAATGGTACTTGTGACATTTGGGTTCAGGCTAGTACAAAACAAAAAACTTGCTTATAATCTTTGACTAAGATAAAGGTGAAGCTAGTACTTCAGTGAATGTGATGAGTCTTAGGCTATGGAGCCCTATAGAAAGTTGCTGTTTGCTATGGCGAACACAAACATACGTCCAAATTTTTTTAGTGCAGTGTTTTGGAGAGGACTTAAAAAAAATACTGAATACATTCTTCTGAAACAAAGTACCAGAAAGAAGTTATGAAGGGAAGAAAAATCAACATTTTAAACTAGAATTTAGCATTTCTGGGCCACAGTTAGGGTAAATATAATTTTCTAGTTGCATACTAAAACATTATAGCTTTATGCCTGTTACTACATTTTTGCCATCTGATTTAACAGTTGCAATAATCAAGAAAATGAAATATAACAGCAGATAATTGTCAGGGCTTGGATGTGGGAAGGGCATAACAGAAGCTCATAGCTGGTAGTGAAGACCTGGTTGCTGCTGGGAATCATAGTTCCTGGGAACCTGCACTGTCATTAGGTAGGTGTGTCATAGGTATCTCTGAACTGGTATTACAGCATCTGCCTGGAAAGAGACAACCATTTCAGAGATTATGATTCCTGTGATGCTTAAACCAAGTGAACACCAGTACACAGAGAAATCAAGGTTTTAGTATTGCTTGCATCTGTTGTGTCCTAAAACACCAAAGCAGTTCAAAATTGACCCAGTTCCATCCCATACACTTCTCTGTAAAGGTGTTTTAGAAGTGGTGTTAGGAATAATATTCTGGCTCAGACAACCTGATATGCTGCCCAGAAATTAATCCTGATGTAGTTCTACAAACATGAAGAAAGATTTGGTAGAGATGCTTTTGCCTGCTGTGGGAAAGAAAAAAACAATTCATTTAGCAGGGATGGCTACACTGTTCTTTAGAAACTGAGGAGGATCCAGCTGGAAGATCTGGATGCTGACATGATACTGTGAAGCAAACACAAGTTGAAAAACGTGTAGTGCATCTGCAATGCACCGCTGCTCGTTGTCTCCATATATGAATTTCTTTGACCTCTCTTGATGTGGATTCATTTTTGAAACAAGTCACAAACCTCACAACCACGTTCTCCGAATTCTAAGAGTACCTCTTGGAGCTCACCTTTTCCAATGGGACATACCTTACAAAGTACAGATTTAAGGAAAACATCTAGTCCTCCTCCAAACCAGAGCCTTTTTGCTTGTACTATTCTGCCATTGTCCTAAGCAGGGAGCAGTCACAGTGTGTGCTAGTTGGCAGCCATTGAGCTGCTCGAAGGTGCCCAGTACCATCCCTAGAGCAAAGTATAGATTGGAAAGGTGACAAGGCTTAGGTGGTTACATCAATGAACATCATGCTTCTGAGATTTGCCATTGTGGAAAATGAGCAATGGATCACTGCAGACCAATTTAGTGAGTCTTGGTAACTACATGGTCTGCTAGGCAGTGATCTGAAACCACTAATTCCTTGTTCACTGATAAAGACAGTTTTTTCTATTTTTTTTTGCCCTGACCTACCATTTCGGTGAGGCAGACATATGTAACTACAACGAAGATTTAAAGCCCTTTTTCATACTTGCAAAGTCTGTCAAGATAGAGTCATAATAAAAAGCACTAGAGAAAAATCTTGTTTTATTTCTTGATTCCAATGTTCTTCTCCTGGTCTGTTCTTCCAGGGTGTTTGAAGCTGAAGTACAGCTTTATCCTCTGAAACTGCAGGAGAGCAAACACAGCTTTACTGCTCTCACTTGACACAGATGTTACCAATTAGTTTATACTTATTGGCCTTAATTGCTATAGTGGATGCAAGGAGAGGGTACATTATATGCTTCATGAGACACTTTAAAGATTTTGCAACCTTTTTAGTCATATCCAAGCTACTCTGTCCAAAGGCCTGGAATCTCTGGTGGAAAGAATGATTTCCTCTGTCAGTTCTCAGAAGCACGTTACGGGGCAATGCACACTTTGCCTCTCCAGCTAGTTAAAGAAAGGGTGACTTTTATTCAGACTAATACATTTGATATAAATGGTGTGATGTTACTCTTGCCTGTTAGAAAGGTATGCAGGTAAAGGAGTAATCCGCTTGTCTGTGAGCTGTCTATTATGCTTCTGATAATGAAATGCTGGTGGTTCACAGTGGTATCTTGTCTAAATAATTTATTGATTTATAAAGCAGGAGGAAATTTTACCACTAACTGCTCCAGAGGGTGTAGAAATAATGGACTATCAGACTATGGTCACAACAGTCATTTAGATAAACTGCTTTTGTTTTAAAACAAACTCGAATAAGTGAGAGACAAAATAACCCAGAACCAGACAAAAGAAATAATATGTTTTACAGGTATTTCATGGCAGGACTGACTTGTGTCAGGCTTCATAAGCTAAGTAGGGTTAAGCTTAGCCTATGTCTGCAGTAAGACCTCCCAAGGAACATGTACACAACCCAAAACGTTGCTATTGATTTAGTAAATGATGTTTCTCTCACTACATCTTAGTGGATCCCCAGCTCAGGCCTGGTGAGCTGTGAGGGGCCTCTGCTCTGGGACAGAGCTGCAGAGTACTTCTGGACTTTTAAAGCTCCGTGGTCCCTTTCTCACATTGCTGTCTTCTTTGGCCCCATATGACCATAGGCAATTGCAGTCTCCTCCCACTGGCTTGCTCTAATCTCCTCCAGACTGTTACTCTGAAGTTCCTATGCCACTTCTCATTGTGTACAATCTCTTTTCCTGAGAAGTTGGGGGGGGGGGGCGGGGGGGGGAAGCTTGTGTCCAGCAAACCCAGGGTATACACTCAGCCAGCAGGTCCATATCATTTTATTTTCAAACACAGATGTGCTCTGCTGTTTCATGCTTTTTGCCCCTGGCTGAGACGTTTCCAAATACTCACATAGCTGATTCTTTTCCCAGTTTCAAATTCTTGCTCAGATCTGGTCATTACAAAAATGCAGCCATGAGTATACTGTTGGTGGCTATCACACTGCCTCTTGATGCCCATGGTTTCTTCACCCTCTCCCAGCTGTCTGTGCCCATTGTCTGCCTTTAGGCTAAATTTATTAACACTTTAGGGTAGGATCTATCTTTTAGTTCTTTATTTGTGTTGCCAATAGGGCAGGAAGAATCCCTGTCCTTGAATAGGTATTGGCAGGAATTCAGAGATTGATTCAGCAGAATCCAAGCCCACAAGAATTACAACGGCCTGTAAGAGCAATGGGATACAAATGGCCCATGTGTCCATTTAGCTTGGGAATGAAAAGAAGTTGTTACAGTCAGAGCAGCAAGACTCTGGAAGAGCTTCCAGTCCAAGAAATGAGGAAAAAAAAGGAAGATGTATATTTTTATAAGGGCGATGCTGATGCTTGCAATAAAAGTGTCTGGCCTCAGCAATCTCTACCAGAAACATGTTCCTGCTCCTTGATTCACACCTGTCTTAAAGACCTTAAAAAAAGTATAATCACATCCTAGTTTTTCTTCTCTTGCTTGCAGACAGTGGCTATGTCTAAAGGCAAACCTGAGCTCTTGCACTGGAACTCTGGTTGCTAAGGGCTCTGATGTGAGAGTTGTGTGGTGGGAGCTGCATGTGAGGTAATAAGCCTTGCTGAGAGGCAGGATATATTATTCAGGGCATAGACTCTGCATCAAGTTGGCTACAAACTGTCTAGACTGGGTTTGGTTTACATCTGATCATCTTTGATCATTGGCGGGGTAGCTTACCCATGGTCTGTCTTCACCCCTTTCCTACATCCACATTAGTAGTAACACACACAGCATCCCTTTCCACTGTGCTGCCAATGGGGTATTTGTTTTTAAGAATAATGGTATACATCAGATCCAATCTCTCTTTTTCATCAGTTCATGTTACAAAGCTTGGAAACCAACCAGATCCTACTCTATTGTCTAACTGTGGCCCTGTATATAAAAGGACTGCATTAGGAGAGGGACTTGATGCAAGACCGTTTTCTGGTTAATGGAAACCATCAAAGTGAAAATGCTCATAAGCTTATTTCTGTTGAAAAGAACAAATTGCTCTTAATGGTTTTCAGCTTTTGATCAGCTTATGAGGCATTTTTCAAATTAACCCAGTATGGTAGGGATTCAGTATGCAGAACTCTTGCTCTCTGGCGTGTTGTCTGAACACAGCAGGCACGGGACAGTCAGGAGTCACAGGTGGACAGCACTGAAAGTTTCCAGATGCCTTTGAATATATTGCCTCCTGAGAAAAGAAGAAGCAACATAAATTCACAGCTTAGGAGAGAATTGTTAGAATGCCACCGACATATATTGAATACTCTATGAACACTTAGCATGGCAAAACAGAAGAGAATATAGCACAGAGTTATTTCTGGCCTTTTGATGGCTCTGAAAAAGACCATTAACCACTTTTAATGGTTTTGTTTAATTAGGACACTTTTCTTTTGCCTGGTAGGTAAAGAACTTCAAATAGAAAGTCATGTCAGGACAAAGTGTAATGATTAGTGTTTTCTTTCTGCAGAAGAAAGAGTTTACTAAACAAATAAAGTAGAGAAAGTCTACATCACAGAGACATTATAATGTTAAATACATATCAGTTAAAAGCATTTGCTCCCAATCTACTTTGGTCAGTAAGGAAATACTTAATTTTCATTATCTTGTGAAAGACTAATGCAGTCTATGCCTGAAATGGGAGAGTAAGTATGTGCACTTGGAATGAATGCAGCACAGGGAAACTACTCACTGCCTGACTTAATAGTCTCATTAGGGTCTGCCTTTGCTGTACAGCAGCTGTTACTCCTAGATGTGTTGTTTCAGAGGCATTGATTTTCCTACATAATGCCTACTGAACAACAAATGCCATTTTTTCCCTGGATTCACCTGTTTGCAGATTACTCTAGTGACACGAGTGTTATGTACCTTTGCTGAAATTAAAGACACAGATGGGTAAGGACCAAGTCAGGAAGAAGTCCTAGGACTCAGGAATGGTTTCGCACCTGTCAATACCTGCCCTGTCGAAGTCCTGGGGTGTGTGTCCTAATTGCCTTTGCAGGAATTGCTGCACTGCAAATAGGAGACAGTATTGTGTCATAGCTATGATAGTTTACACATGGTGAACTTCACTTGTACAGAGTCTTTTTTGGATCCTTGCGCAGGGAAATGTGAGAATCCAACAGTGGACAAATACCCTGCACCTAGGAGACGTAATTAGCTGCATTTGTACTTTCTCTGTAACTGTGTCTCAATTCATTTAAATAAGACTTCAGAGGGATCTCACTTAGGTATGTATGATTAGCCTGGTTTATTTTCAATTCTATTTTTAATACTACATGAATATCATCTTATAACTTTTCCTAGCTGTGTAATATTTTGGTTCAGAAATATCTAGAATACTGGCCTCAGATACTGCTATTTTCTTAGGACTACTTTGTATTACTAATTTTCTTTCTGTGCATGTATCTAGAAAGGAGGATTACTCTGCATTATTATGTACACAACCCATTGCAAAACAGCCACAAGCATTTTAAGGAATATCGGAGCATTTAGTAGGAATAATTATGTTGCACAATTTTAGGGAGAGAATATAAAGGATTCAGATGGTCTCTCTGCAATTGCAGAATCAAAACAGTCAATGAATAGGAAAATTAATTCTTCCTTATTAAACAGAGCCATGTGAACACCACATTTTCCAAGAAACAGAGCTTGTAACTGAGGAAGCTATAATGCTTAGATTGTGTTAGATGGAACAGAATTTATTCTATGTTATTCCAGGAAATTAAGAGTTGTTTTTGTAAGGGAAAACAAAGTTTTAGCCATTGGACTTCAAACAAGAACATGGCAGCCTGGTAGTCATTAACATAAGCATTTCTGGGTTAGACTTAATCATCCAGTTATGGATCATTACATTTTGTGCTATATGATGTCTAAGCTAATATAATGCTTGAGTGTGAACAATGACATGATAGGAACAGAGTTTGATTAGACAGCTCTGAAAGGATATGATCAGTAAGCTAACTGATGAATGAAGCTTATGAAGCCTTCAAATGGTAATGAAAATGTGTACTTACTGCTGCATAAATGCTGTAAGATCCAACCAACTCTGCTGCAGAGTTGTCATAGTTTCTATGACGGATGGTCTTGCTTATTATGTAGTGCTAGTGCATCAAAACATTTTTTCAGGTACTGTCACATTTACCTGTTAGCTTGCATTGGTCATTACTGGAGTGGCATTGGAGCACAGGGAGCTCCACAATACTATTTTTGAAGAACAGTTTCTGGAAGAGAAAATGTGAACTGTGGTACCACCATGAGAACCTAACGATGAAGTGAGGAGCATCATGTACTCACAGTAAGCCTGCAAATGAAACAGATAATGCAAGAAAAGACAAAAGAAAAAAGGGAGATCGTCTCTCTAGGACTGAGAGGGAGAATGGTGCAATTCTCAATGAACCACGTCTTATCCAGAAAAATTGCTCTCTTTGTTTTGCTTAACCTCTCTGTGTTTCCAGTGGGGCCAGAACCTCAACCGCCTGAGCAAATAGTACTGTTTTTCTGTTGGATTGGTAGTATAACCCCCTGGATTATGTGCAGTGGAGTACACAGGCAGATAGCACAGCCACAGCATAGATCGACTGAGAGAACAAAAGCAGCAGCAGGAAACGCAACTACAGCTACAGCTGGAGCAGCTGCTCCAGGAGAACAGAAAAGTCAGCAGCTGTTTCTACTCCCTGTCCTGCGTTTGGGCAGCCCAGGCTTCCACAGTGTGACTTTCCCATCACCTTAGGGAGGGAAGTAGGGTTTGTCCTTTTAAGAAAGGGTTAGGTAATGAGAAACTTGAAACCTTTCTGAAGACCATTCAGATGTGTTCCTTTCCAAGTTGTGTTCACTGGCATGGGCCATCAAGACAGAGCTCTGCTTTCCAAAGGGCTCTGAGCTTCATATCGTGACGCTTTTTGTAGTGCACTGAAAACATTCATTTTGGACATCATGACCTTGTAAAAAAAGGCTACCATCTTGGCAGCTGGGGAATGTCTGCAATTGCAGACACACGCCTTGGGATGAGAGTGATAGAAGACAAGAAGTGATCGCACTGAAACAGTTTTCTCACATTGCCTAGTACCACACAACATCCCAGCAAGGGGCCGTAAAAGTCATGAGGAACTTTTTGGGTGTAGAAGAGAATGCAAGACTCACGAGGGACTCCTGGGAAAGGTCTTCTCCTTGAGAGCAGGACCAGGGACAGCCGGTGCTCATGAACTTCAGAATGAATCTGAATTCACTCAAAGCCAGAGAGATGATCACATACCTAGCTGGAAATACAGACCACAGTCACAGCAAATGTAGTATTGCCTGAAGCTGGAAGTGCTCTCTTTAGCCAGAGAGACATCTTTTGCTCTTTTTTTTGGGAATGGTTATAATGTATGATAAACAGCCCCATGAGTGTTAGTGTGCCCAGTTTCTGCTCTAGAGGCATCTGCTTGCCCTTGTGTACTCCATCTGCATGCAGATTTATTCTTCCTGGGATAGGGGGGGTCTTTTGGTCTGAATGTGGACACATCCAAATCCCTGGTCAAGTCCATGTGAATTTTTACTTAATTATCAGTCTGCAATGTTCTGCAGATCTCAACTTGCAACATTCACCTTTTTCTTTGTGACCCAGTACTGCACTTGAGATGTCCTAAAAAGAAACAGAAGCTGTGTACTTGTCCAGGGCTTTAACACATCCAAGTTAGAAGTCCAGTGGTGCCTTATCTTACATTGCTTATGGAGCAAGGTGAAGATTGGTGCAGAGTGACATTTGCAGGCAGTGAACATGTTGCACGTGTAACAGCGGAGGGGATGTTAAATTTGTAGCGCTCATTCTGTAAAATTATTTTTCCTCAGCAAATATGAACTCTGAGAAGCTTCAGAGATGCAGCTGGCCAAGAGTTGACGGAGACTCCAGAGTCAATATTGTACTTCCCCTGATTTCTAATTGCATCACCTACTCTTCACTCATCATATCTTACTAGCCCTAGGGGGCCGTGAAAGCAAGACGCTAATTTCCAAATTAACTGTTGATCTATGTGACTTTCTGTTGCTGAATGAGAAACCAACTCAAAGTGCAAACAATAACCAGTCATTGTCCTAGAGTAAAATGCTGTTTGGTCTTTACACCAGGTTATAATCACTCAAAGACCAGCCTTCCTTCTCATTTGAGTTTTTTAGGTGTTGCTGAAGCCCGTTTAGATCAATTTAGGACCGACATGACACATCACTTTATGTTTCAGCTCTGTCCTGGAATGCAATTAATATCAATATTCCCATCAAAAACTTGTGTTTGCATTACTGAGGTGGACTAACCAGGAGAAGGCAAAGATCCCAGAGTTAATACATCACTTCCCCCAATTCCTGCCTCAATCAACACAGTGAATCAATCTGGAAACAAGAGAATGCAAGTAGACAAGGGGAGCCCAGCAAATGCTGAAGGAGATCACCACAGAGAAAGTTGATTTGGCCCCTGTTCTATTACCTTGTTTCAAAGGTTAACCTTTCAAAGACCTGAAACAATTCTTGGGAATACGCGTGTTTTAAATGTTATTCCTTGGAGGTATTTTCCCTACCAAAACAAACAATGCGTTTTAGTAAAACCTTTTGTTAAGTTACTCCAAAAGTTTCTGCTTGTGGCAAGTGGTTATGAAAGAAAAAAGTAGACGCTGAAAAAACAACTAAATGACCAGAAGATAGTTGCCGTACCTGAGGGCATCCGTAGTGGAAGTTCTCCTGACTGTCCTAACAGAGCAGTTAGGAGCAGAAGGATAACACAATAATTTCGCCTTTTACCTGTTCCCTTCAGAAGACAATATCTGTGTGAAATACAGTCTTTCTGTCTGTCCATATTCTGTCTGTTGATCAGGAAAGGATGAGCTCAAAGATTTCAGAAAAGTTCTGTAGATATTTTATTGAATTTTCTTTGATCCTGTGATATTGATATATGCAAGTGTTTTACAGTCAACTAAATATTCTTGCTTATATCTAATTTTAATCTACTTTACCTTTTCATATTTTTTTTTTTGCTTTTATCCCCCAAAGCCAATAAACCACTCCTTTTCCCATCTTGTTTTCCCATTGTTTCTCCCTGTTCTTCCTACCCTCCACTTGAACTGTCAACACATGTCCTGTTATTCTTACCCTTAAGACTTCATTTTCACTAGGGGGAAAAAGGGTGTTTTTAAATCAAGACAGAGGACTTAGTATACTAAGATAAGGTAAAATCTTAGGGAAGAAAGTTTAATTCTGATAGATGTTGGCAGATCTGATTAAAGCCTCGGGCAGCCTCAGGTTTTACTTTGACCCACTAACCTCTGTGAAAGCTATCAACTACTTTGTCTTCATTAGAGCTAAGCACTGTGGTAGCTAATTCAAGTTAAAAATATATCTTTTTTCCTAGGAAAGATACAACCTTAACATCTCTGACTTGCTGTTGATTTATAACTCATTTGCCATCAAAGACTCTGCTGCCTGCCTGCCTACAGGGGATCACCCTTATTATTGTGCTCAGTGAGGATTAGGAAAAAGAGGATTAAATATAAACTCTGTGCACATTTCAAGTAACTTGTATTTTCTGTGTTATTAATAGGTTTAAGGAAGAGTTTGGATCTGAGCATAGCTGACGTCTCAGATTTTGTTTCAGTCACTTTTCTGTCTCCAGTTTTTCTGTTAGCATCTCAGTGGTAGATGTACAGCACATGCAGAGAAAAGTTCACATTAAATAGAGATTTTGGCAAAAATAGTGAGGAATCATGATCAATGCAGTACTAATTTATGTTTTTAATCACTGAGCTATAAGCAATCCAAACCCTTTAGCAATCCGTCTTTCTCATAGAATGTTTTTGGGTTATTTAATGTTTAATGTCCTGGGAAGCCCTCATTTGCCACACTGGAAGAGAAGATAGATATTTGTCACACCAGAAAGCAATGGATTTTTTAATATAAGTTTTAAATTCAAATAATTCTGATGAACTGTAGTGAAGAAGCCTTTGACCTGTTCCCAGGGCAGAAGGGGTAGGACTTGGTATCCACCCTTCCCCAAATACAGTAGCTAAAGATGTCTTCAGGGAAGAAAATGAACACAAGTCTTCAGTATCATTTAAATCTCAGTTTAGCCCAAATTTAGCAATTTAAGAGGGATTAAAGAGGTCACTGCAGTCTCTTGTGCCTTTGTCAGGGGTGAGAATTATGTCCTGCCAGGAGCAAGGTAAACATGTAGCCTTTTTTTTTCATGATTTATCAAATCCTGCTTTTCACCTCTGATTTGGTGTGAGAAATATCCAACAACCTTGCTCAGTGATGCTAATAATAGATGAAGCTGGTGTCAGTCAGAGCTTTATAGATCCAGTGTCAGATGCTACTTGCTGTTGGACTATTTAAGACACAGCAGCCTATTCAATACAGCATATTGTTATAATTTGTTATCTAATTTTCTAGTTTCTCTACTTCCCTGCGGTGGCACAGAGTATTCAGGGACGTGACGAGGAAGGCTAAGGTCCACTTGGAATTAAATCTGGCCAGGGATGTCAAAGACAACAAGAAGGGCTTCTACAAATACATCAGCAGAAAAAAGAAGGCTAGGGAAAATGTGGGCCCACTGTTGAAGGAAGTGGGTGCCTGGTGACAGAGGATACAGAGAAGGTGGAGTTACTGAACTTTCTTTGTTTCAGTCTTTATGGCTAAGGCAGGCCCTCAGGAATCCCAGACCCTGGAAATAAGAGAAGAATCCTGGAGAAAGGGAAACTTTCATTCGGTTGAGGAGGATCAGGTTAGAGATCATTTAAGCAAACTGGACACCCACAAATCCATGGACCCTGATGGGATGCACCCATGAGTGCTGAGGAAGCTGGCAGATGTTATTGCTGAGTCACTCTCCATCATTTTTGAAAGGTCGTGGAGAACAGGGGAGTTGCCTGAGGACTGGAAGAAAGCCAATGCCACCCCAGTCTTCAACAAGGGCAAGAGGAGGACCCAGGAAACTATAGGTCAGTCAGCCTCACCTTCTTCCCCGGAAAAGTGATGGAGCAGCTCATTCTGGATGTCATCTCTAAGCAGTTGAATGAAAAGAATGTTATCAGGAATAGTCAACATAGATTCACCAAGGGGAAGTCATGCTTGACCAACCTGCTAGCCTTCTATGATGGCATGACTGGCTGGGTAGATGAGGTGAGAGCAGTGGATGTTGTCTACCTTGACTTCAGCAAGGCTTTTGATGCTGTCTCCCGTAACATCCTCATAGGACAGCTCAGGAAGCATGGGTTGGATGAGTGAACAGTGAGGCTGATATACCGTAGAAAATGGAATTTTCCACTGAGTGAGAACGGTGAGCCATGCCAGGCCTGGTGACTGGAGGAGTGCACTGCTGAGGTATGCAGAATGCGATAAAGAAGAACCAAAACATTAAGATAAGGAGACTGATCTCCAAGCTGGTCTCAGACAGTTGGGGTCCAGAAACTTACGAAATTGTGTCCTTTAGATGAATGTAGCTCATTATAATCTCATTATAATGCTAAAAACCACACCCCTAGGAGAAGATTTTAGATGCAAATTTAGGACCACCTTAGTATAATGAAGTAATTAGGTAATGAGACATGTGCAGATGATCTTTGTCGAATGTGATCATAGGTAACAAATCATTTGCCTTTGGGTAGTTTCTTCTTTGTTTCTACCTTGTATAAAAGCTACCACGCGATTGTCAAGGGTGTGCTAGCTTTGTGGGACTACCATCTAGCATGCATTTCTGTACAGGCAAGGAATAAAATACCTCTGCTCTCTGTGTATATTGGCGTGTTGCATACTGGGTGAAAGAGCCCCGCTTTTGGGACAGCAAGGTGAATTGAGGACTGGCTGGATGGCTTAGCCCAGAGGGTCGTGATCATCAGGACAGTGTCTAGTTGGAGGCCTGTGACTAGCGATGTTCCCCAGGGGTCAGTTCTGGGTCTGGTCTTGTTCAAACTATTCATCAACGAGATGGATGAAGGGATGGAGTGTACCCTCAGCAAGTTCACTGATGATACAAAACTGGGAAGAGTGGCTTATATATTGGAAAGCTGTGTTGCCATTCAGTGAGACCTCGAGAGGCTAAAGAGTCGAGCGGAGAGGAACATAATGAAGTTCAACAAAGGCAAGCGTATGGTCCCGCACCAGGGGAGGAATAACCCCATGCACCAGTACAGGCTGGGGGTTGACCTACTGGAGAGAAGGACCCGGGAGTCCTGATGGACAACAAGTTGACCATGAGCCAGCAATGTGCCCTCGTAGCCAAGAAAGCCAGTGATATCTTGGGGTGCATTAGGAAGACTGTGATCAGCAGGTTGAGGGACATTATGGTTACTCTGCCCTGGTGAGGCCACATCTGGAGTACTGTGTGCAGTCCTGGGCTCCCCAGTTCAACAAAGACAAGGAACTACTGGAGAGAGTCCAGCGGAGGGCAATGGAGATGATGAGGAGACTGGAGCATCTCTCTTATGAGGAGAGGCTGAGACAGCTGAGTCTGTTCAGCCTGGAGCAGAGAAGACTGAGAGGAGACCTGATCATTACTTATAAATACCTTAAGGGTGGATGTCAAGAAGATGAGGCCAGACTCTATTCAGTGGTGTCCAGCAACAGGTTAAGGGGCAACGGGCACAAACTGAAACTCAGGAAGTTTCACCTTAATACAAGGAAAAACTTTACTTTGAGAGTGGCAAAGCACTGGAACAGGCTGCCCAGAGAGGTTGTGGAGTCTCCTTCTCTGGAGATATTCAGAACCTGCCTGGATATGATCCTGTGCAACTTGCTATAGGTGAACCTGCTTTGGCAGGGGGGTTGGACTAGATGATCTCCAGAGGTCCCTTCCAACCCCAACCATTCTGTGATTCTGTGATTTTATAACTCAGTTACAGGTCAGTCATTAGACTCACCAGTAGGACATTACTTTGTGTTTATATATTCAGGGGGGAAAAAAAAAAGTTTTTTTCTGGGACTAGAAAGAAACAGAGCTGGTTTTGCAACCTTTTAGCTTCTTCATTCTTTTTAAGTACAGATGTTGGATAAGTGGAGTTGTTAAAAGAATTCCTCACCCCAAAAGAAGTGTGAGGTTGGGAACATCAGCCAACAGTGTTTGGCTGTTTATTTGTCAGAGATCTGCCTGTTTGTAAATCCACTGACCACCGGGGACTTCTCTTCTTGCACCATGTGTTGGAGCAAGCAGCTTTCCCATGAGATGTGGATCCCCCTTTGGTTATGAATGGCAAGGTGAGCACTGAAGTGGCAGTAGACAGCATACTGGCTGCAGACTTGCTTCTTCTGTAATGGGGCATTTGCAGGTTGTAGCTTGCTTTGTGATAAACCTTTGAATCATCTCTATACACAGTTTTATTTGAAATGCCTACAATAAGGTGGGAAAGAACTCTGATAAGTTGTGTTGTACAGATGATTTACAGCTGTGGTTCATGATATCTTGGCAAATGGGAGCATAAATTATTTTTACGTGGCCTGTGAAAGGTCAGACAACGTTGCTGTCACTGGGCCTAAATTTGGTCTACAGAAGGTACACTGCCATGGCTGTTTGTTCAGGGATCTGCTAACGAAGAAAAGTGGAAACCTGGAGATTTAGTCCATTCCCCTGCCCTAAGGTAGGAGGAGCTATATCAGCATAGTTCCTGACAGATATTTACCAAACTCAGAGCAAGTCTGTTGTGCACAGAACAGTGGCATGCAGCATTTTGGGAGGTACAGTGTGTTTTTATTTCTTAGTGAGTCATAAAGGTATATAGAAGCTGTTTTCAAAACCTTAATTTCATGTAGTAATTTTGGCGCTGAACAGACAAATGTAAGAAAAATTGGCGTAAACTGTGACAACAGAGAACTTCACGTGCTTTATGCTAGTATTTGTACGAAAAGATAAGTATGACTCCACTGAATGAATTGATGAGCTCGAGTATTTGCTTTGTGCCATGGACCAGTAACCCAGCATAGTGAGTAACCCACAGAGTTGCATATGCATAAACTTGGAGCATGCCCCAGTCTTAGGACAGCTTTTCTTTGGTCGCCCACCAGAGTCATTACTTAACTTGGCAAAGGCACAGAGGAAGGGCAAAACGCAGCTACTTGTCTCAGTGGCTCCTGTCTTTGCTGTTCTGATTTCTCTGAACAAGAAGATTCCTTCTCCCCATTGCGGCAACCAAACCTGGATACTCCCGGCTGCAATCAGCCGCATGGTTCTTGTCTGATGCTGGAGTTTGTATGGTCTAATAATCATTAGAGAGCAGTGCTCAAGAGACCTGATAATTATTTCCAGCTTGTGGAGTGACTTTGTAACATCTATTTTACCTTCCTATGTATCAACTGAAGGGGAACTGACTTTTGTTATGAAATTCTTTTGATTATCTGCTATAAATTGCAGATAAAATTCAGTGGCACTGCATACAGAGTCTCACTTAAAGTAAGTAGGGTTTTCACTAATTGAACCCTCCTTAAATAATAATTTTCAATGTGTGCCTGAAAAATACCCTTCATTTCTTTTTTGCTGTTTAGAAAAGGGTAAAACCTTCCTGTTCCCTAGCACAGGAAAACAAACAAAACTTCCAGTGTGATGGATTGGAAAAACTCAATTAGCTGTCATGGCTATAATTACTACATAAACACAGTCCTGGGGTGGAGACCAAGTGTGCTGGAGACCCCTTCATGAGGCCTCAGTAAACTGGGGTAACCTCCAGAGCCTACTCAGTGAGTGATAAATGGTAAAGTGCTAACGTATGGGTGTCTCTTTCTGTGAGGTCTGCAGGCCTTGTTACACAGTGTGGGCTCCTTAAGAGAGGGTTTAATTCACTGCTCACAAAATCCCAAAGGGCAAAAATGGAAAAAAGTTTGGAGCTGTTGCTTCAGTTGGTTCTTATTGTTTCCCTCAGAAAATCCTTCTTCACCTTTTGGATCTCAGCTCTCTGCTTGAAGGAGACTTTTTTGCCTCAGCATGTTAGAAAGCATGAGTTAGGCTCCTAAGAACAAATACTATTTTTGAAGGGAGCTAGTTGCTTTCATACTGTTAAAATACGAAGTTAAAAAGCAGCTTTGGAAACCATTCATTCTTTCTTCCTTTCTTTCTTTCTTTCTTTCTTTCTTTCTTTCTTTCTTTCTTTCTTTCTTTCTTTCTTTCTTTCTTTCTTCCTTTCTTTCTTTCTTTCTTCCTTTCTTTCTTTCTTTCTTCCTTTCTTCCTTTCTTTCTTTCTTTCTTCCTTTCTTCCTTCCTTTCTTCCTTTCTATGTTTGTTTTTCTTATTTTTTTCTTTCACTCATTCTCTTGGTCTCTTCTTACCTCCCTCCCTCCCTCCCTCCCTCCCTTCCTTCCTTCCTTCCTTCCTTCCTTCCTTCCTTCTTTCCTTCTGCATTTGAACTTTCCACAAATCCCTTTCTTCCTTGCATACCATACGTCTCCACAGTAATGTGGCTAGCAGTAAGGCAGCCACAGCTGTCAGATTCAAAGCACCTTTCTGCCAAGTGCTATCTGTTCACTGATTTTATCAGCCTTAGATCAGGCTGTAAGTGGGACAAGGTGCTAAAAAGCAATTGCGAGATGCATGACAGAGAGTTTTGATACTATTGCAGGACCACAGTTTTCAGTGAGCTACTATTTTTCCTGTTGTATGTTAGCACAGCATTGTCACATGATGAGGGGTGCTGAGATGTGCCAGGACATACCTGTAGAAGGTGGGCTGAAACGCTGATTTGCAGATAGCACCCAGTGAAGTCTTCTAAGCCTTCAAGGATGCTGAGATCGGAGTGGTGGGTGACCCACCAATTGCTCTGCAAATATTTGCAGTGCACTGCCATTAGTTGAGTTTGATGCCAAGAGTGTGGGATTTCTCAGGTTGGCAGGTCTATGATGCACCACAAATGATTCAACAGGCACACAGTGCAGAAGACTACCCTGACTGATGTAACAGAGGAGTAACTTCTTTGTAACTGAGACATAACTTACTGTAGCATATTAGAAAACACTGAAAATAAACCACAGCTGTTCTCAGCCATAGCTGTTTCCAAGGCTACATGAAGCCACAGATGATTAGATTTTGTTTATTTTTTAGTTCAGAGTGTCCAAATGTAGGTTAACTTTGAACTTCCAGATGTGTAATGGGGTAAAAAAATGCCACATGTTTTCATCTTCTAGCATGCAGCTATGTAGTTAGCACAGACCTGATGTTAGAAACCTTGGTCACTGATACAGTTGTTAACTGGTGACAAATGACACCATTTAACTACCTGGCAATCAACTGGTCCATGCACTGGTGAGTTCACTAGCAAAAGGGTCATCATACTTTATGATTTAGAAAGACAGAAAGAGCCACTACACCTCCAAATTGAACTCCAGAGTTCAAATCTCACTCACCCTGAAAAAAAAAACCTGGTTTTGCTCTGTGCCTGACCAATATGACATTTTAATGTCAATATGCTTGAAGGATCCCAGGAAGATCTGTAACAGCAGTCATGTGTGAGCTGTTCAACACATTTCTGGGTTGTCTTGGGATGCTGGTGTCCTGGCTGTGTTTGGTGGGCTGTACAGCCAGGCAGGGATTCTGGGGAGGGAGCAGTGCCTGCCTTTACCTAGGTTTCCCAGGGGGTTAAGGTGCAATTGGAGCCACATGAACTGGGAGACTCTCCCAGGAGCCACAGCTAAGGCAAAGCTAGGCTAGATGAAGACAGTCTACATGGCTCTTTATGACTAGTGCCTCACCTTCTAGTGAGTACTTTGCAACTTGAGTTTTAAGATGTTATGGATATACTGAACAACAGGTTGACTGTCATGGTACCAGTACCCTCCCAGGATGGTCACTGCATTCCTCATCTGACTCAAATCAAATCACCCACTTTTTTTGATAATGCACTAATTTATAACCAAATATTTTGGCCCAAAGCGCAGACTCCAATCTCCTTTTACTTCTGCAGATGCTCTTTGCACTCCACAATCCCCCTTAAATTTCCACTTCAGATGCCACATTTGGCAGCTGGACAATCACTCTGTATTTAAGCAGAGAAAAGATTATTATAGTTGTGAGTTATTAACCCGGGGAATTCACGTCCCCTTGCAAATGCTGAGAGCAGGAGAGAATTAACACAGTCTTTCCAGTTTTCATAAAGAACAAACAACTCACATATCCAAAAACCTATCCATGTCTCTACAGCTGTGTTAGCTGGGCTAATAACATATATTCCTTTTCCTTGCAAACTCTGAGAACACAACACTTGTTTGGGTGATGGGGGAAAGAATATTTGTTTTTGCTGCTTATTTAGTTTATTTGCACTATGGTCACTAGTTAAAGTAAACTGAAACAGGAAGGGCAGGGGAGTTCATCGTTCTTAATCCTTTTTTTAAACTGTGTGTCAAGTTTTTAACTCATTAAGATTTTTTGGCATGAACAGTTCAAGGCCAGACTTTAAAGATCTGATTCTTCTTCCACTGAAACTGGTATAACTAATGACTTTAGGTGAGGTATTAGTAATGCACGCTAGAGCATGTTGAAAGAGAATCAGTCACTAGGGCCAACATTTTCAAAAGTGTCTAGTAATTTTAGGTGTCTCCATTTTTCATACTCAAGTCATAACATTTAAAATTGGCCAGACTTTCAGTGGGCAGCAGTGTATGTGTTGCAGTCTCCATTTCTGAAGTCTGTACTTGAGGATTGATGCTGAAAATTGGAGACGGTTCTTGTGAAGAGGTGCAAGTGTTACTCAAAGAATGGAAGTATGCTACAAACAAAACTCAAGGGTCTCCTTCTAGGTGGTGGATTGAAGAGAATGCCTCTGAATGACAACATCGAGAAAATAAATTTGGTTCAAGAGGACTCTGCTCTTGTGAATCAAGTCAGAACTACTAGGAAAACTTACCAAGGTGAAGTCTCCCCGATGTTTTAAAGAAGAACCAGAACTATCCAGTGTTTTTCTATGGGATATACAGTAGTACATTCATACCTACACTATCTAAAGGAAATAAACTGGGAAAGTTACTCAAGAGGTGAGACTATACACACAGCTGATTACCACGGAGACCACTGCAAGTTCTTACCCTTCTTATCCCATTGTAACTGATTTATCTGTTTTTATCTTTTTAAGCTTAGAAACTGAAGAATCACATCCTATTAAGTTGGAGTTCTTATTACATCAGTGAGAAACTAAGAGAATTACTCCAGTGTCTAGGCTATAGTTTATTATTTACATAGGTAAAAGTCTTTTGAGTTCTGCATTGCCAAAGTGACAATGCTGAGTGGAAAAACCACATAAAAGTCCTAGGAGTGGTTTGTGACTTGGAGGGAAAAATGCAATTAGTAATTTTCCAGGCTGGATTGCCCCAGTGGAATCGCTAATGTTGCAAACAAGCATTTATCCAAATCCAACTAAAACACCTTGGCAGTTGCAGAGGGTAAACACAATTTTTATCACCCTTAGAAAAATGGATGTTATTTAAATAACTATTAGCAATTTTTTTATGATCTGTCATGGGACAGCAGGAAGCAGAACAGAACTAAGTTAATTTTGCACGAATGACCAGAATGAAGAACATCGTGCGACTTTATAAGCACAGCAGGGAGGCTCCACTAGATTCCTCGTATTTGGCTAATAACAAAAACTACACATTTTTTGACTAGCAGGTGTCCTTGACCTTAGTCAGCCTTAATTTGTAAACATCCTTTCTACAGCTGTGTGAGCTTTGAAGTGTCCAACTTCTCATCAGTATCCAAGAGTTGACTTCAGAGCTTTCTTCTGCTCATCTTTGGACTCCTCCAGGAGCCTGACAGTGCCAGTCAAATTTTGTATTCTTGATTTGACATCCTCATCATTGCACTTGTGTTGCAAAAAGGAGGAATGATTATTCAGGGAATTCAGATTGCTAGAGAGCATAGAGGAGACAAGATATTTACATTTGCTGCAGTGTGTAGTGTGAAAGTGGTTTCTGAATTGGAAATCCTTTCTGTATTTATTTCTGTATTTATTAACAGTCTCAAGTTGCCAGGGGAGGTTCAGGCTGGATATTAGGAAGAACTTCTTCACTGTAAGAGTTGTTAGGCACTGGAACGGGCTCCCCAGGGAGGTGGTGGAGTCACCATCCCTGGAGGTGTTCAAAGAACATTTAGATGTGGCTTTTCAAGACATGGTTTAGTGGGTTTAGCGGGCGTGGTGGCATTGGGTATACGGTTGGACTTGATGATCTTTGAGGTCTCTTCCAACCATAATGATTCTATGATTCTATGATTTAGAGATGTCTATGCCACTCTGACCCATGATCGTCTTCTTCCTAGTCTGTGAGGGATAATTCATGGCTGTCTCCTTTCTCATGTCTTTTAATCCACAGAGGGCATCACTAATGTATTTCAAGTTCTCCTGCTTACTCTAAACCACTTTTATTCTAAAACTCAGTTCTGAATTAAGAGTGAGAAGGTATTACAGTTGTGCCTGATGAGGAAGGTATATTCCATCAGCCAGCAACTAGACTGTTGGGACAATAAGACATTAATATCTTCCTGATATATGAACTTCTTTGAGTTTTGTAGGAAAGAACACTTTTTTTTTTTTTCTTCTGTAATGCAGGTGTTACACTGAGAATGATACATATCCAAGTCAGGAAGATGACGGACCCATTTTTCCTGTATCATACTTTGTTCTTTCCCATTTTCTTTAGAATTGAGGATATAGAGAAAACAATGTGAGCTTCACGACTTGAGTGACACCAGTGTATTCTCCCCATGAGGCTGAATGTATTTTGAGGCACATATTTTGCTATACAACATTGTTTGGGCTGTTTCAGACTGGGCCACCACAAATTCAGGCAAGGGCAAAGAAGTAAAAATGGGTCTACCAAGGCAATGGACTTTTAACAAGTATAGGTTAATTTCTTACCAAGTGCACATTGTAGCAGGTCACAAAGTGGTTACTGAAGCAAAAATAAGCTTCTAATTTATACAGTTGTTTTGTTCTTTTCTAGTTTTGTGAGCTATAAAACTGATTCTGCCTCCAGGAGCCAGCTGCTGTAGAGCTGGTAGGTCATCTCGTTCCAGGAGGATACGAGCTATTTGTTGGGCCGCTTTTGGGTTTTGAGTAATTGTTGATTTTGAAATATGGGTTGCCCTCCAATCTCACTTTAATTTACCAGTCTAAGATAAGGAAAACTGCTTATGACCACAGAAGCTGAAACATGGAGTGATTAGGATTGCTTTTCTCACCTGTCTCAGCATGATATTGTCCCCTTGTGCTAAAGGCACTTGAAATCCAAATTGTCTTCAAGAAGCACAAGCTCCGTGGAAATCAGTATTGCATATGACACAATAAGTTTGTGGCTTTGCCGTGTGCTAATTTCCTCTCTTATTTTTTTAATGTGTCTTGGTGATAGATACTAAAATCCCCATCATTTGTTTTGCCAGAAATCTGTTGCATAGCAACTGATCAGCAAAAAACTAGCTTGGACTGTCTAAGTACGACAGATTAGACAATATCTATAACATATGAATTTATGTCAGATCCTGTCCCTGGATCATGCTTTGTGGCCTCTCATCCCAGGATTAGTTGACATCTGCTGGGCTGCACAGCTCTGACTTGAATTCCAGTGTTGCTCTGATGGAAAATAAAGAAATCTGTTAAGGGATTTTATACCAGAAATTCTTGGGAAGAAAATTTCAGAGTTAAGATCTGTGGGATCAGTTTTTGAAATGGATAAATCAGTCTTAATTTTTTCCCAAGTGTGTTATTTCAGATTCTTGAATGCTAATTCAACACACACGAAATCAAATTTGTGCACACCCACTTGTATTTCAAATCAGTTAAATCTGCAAAATGCCTATAGACATATAATTCTCTGCAGCAAGTCAAATGTGAATCTAAATGATATAATGCATTTTTCATGATGAAGTTCATAAGCAGATCTAAGAGAAAAACTCTCTTTTGGGACTGTCTGGTATGTAGATGTGAAGTTTTAGGGGTCTGTTAAACACTTGAGATCAAAAATGTTTAAATGTAATTGTTCTGTTGCATTTGTCTGTCCAAATTTTGAATAATTCTTTAATGCATTTCAGATGTAATGTCAGAAAATATGGAGAAGGATATTAAAGTGAAGAACTGAGAGATTTTTACAAGATACAGTAAAAGAAAGAAAATCTGTAGGCTGCTACAGTGTTATGAAGGTTTTTCCTCAGTTCATGAAGTTCTGTGGGAAAATGAATCTCTAAGTACAAAGACCGTATATCTCTAAACCCATGTTCCAGAAAATACATGTTTGTATTTTAGCAGTTCTGACAGAAACCATGACATCATCGCCGCTGGGCAAAGCCATATTTGTAACTTTTTCACACAGGCTGTCCCTGGAGGTTCCGTTTTCCACATTGTTTAATTTGCACAAAATAGATTATACCAAGTTCATCTTTTTTTCCTTCTGGGATTAGATGGTACGTTCCTCTATGAGATACCCATTTCAGTGAAAAGCAATTAGCAAATGAGACACTGAATTTTTTTCAAAGTTTTTCATGAGCCTTGAATATAGTCATTAATCATTAAGGTGATTCTTCACTATAATGTCTTTGATGAAAGTGAGTATTCTGTTTCACGATGTTCCTCATTCAGCTAGGCTGAATTTGTTTCTCACTTTACACTGAATAAGCACCAATGACATTTTGTATGTACTGCAGCCCCATCAGCCCCTGGTTCTGCATGAATGGAAATTTGTACTCAGGTGAAGTCACACTGCTATCAAGACTTATCCCAGTGGATACAACTCAGTGTGTGTTTCATCATGACTAATTTCATCCATCTAAAAGTTTGTTTTCTACTCTAAGTTTCTGCTACAGCCAGTTGCGACTGCAAGGCTCCTCTAGAGAATAATTCATCCCATCATAAGGCAAAAGTCTGAAATAAGCTGGATGCATCTCACTCTGACTGTATTTCTCTACATTCCTTTAGTGTGAAGGACACCCAGAGGGTTGACTTTATCTGCGCATCTACATTTATGAATGTAGACTGAAGTTAAGTCAGAAGGAGATCTGAGGGTCTGAAGACCAGACTACAGGCTTACAATCTGTGGCCACCATGATTTGCTCAGTCCATAGCTAAATACCAAACAAACACACGCTTGTTATGACACATGAAATACTTCTAGCTATTTTAGCCTTGTTCCATTCTGTGGGTCCTGTTTGTGACTGATTGCCCCCAAAATCAGTTGAATCCAAGCTGCTAGAAGTGCTCTGAGTGCCTGTCCCACAGGGTCCCTGATCTGTCTTGGATCTTCCTCATGCTTTCTCCACTGTATGTCAGCCCAGATGTGGCTAGGCAGTGGAGGCACAGTACGGATTCTCCTTTGATGGTGGTACATGAAACTTGCATGTGCAGTCCAACTTGCACCATGTCTGATCACGAGCACCGTGTTGCTTTATGACATAGGCTCTAAGATGTGCAGAAATACAGCGTATAAACATAAAAAGGCTGCTCCGCTTCTAGTCAAATCCTTAGCTGATGCATCATGGCTGATTAGTGTAAGCTTTACGTTTACATCATCTTGACAACATGTTCTTACTTACTATGCTGGAATGAAAGGATAGATCCAGCCTTCACATATGGGGTACACATGCTGTAAAAAGGGTAATTTTGCTGAATCGGCTTCATTGAGTAAATTGCTAAGGCATGACGCTGATTATCTAAAAGGGAATGCTAGCCTGAAATTAATAATGTAACTTTACAAGTTCATTTGCTGCCCAGGTGAATTTCACTAGAGGGGCTTCAAGCAGTGAAAGTGCACGTGCATGTGATATATAAAATGCACCTGTTGAAATAATGTTCCTTTCCCTAGATGTTATATTACAGGGGCATGGACTAATTTCACTTTTAAAAATCCTACCCCAATTTAAATGCCTTTTTTTTCACCCCTCTGCTCTCCTGTTGATCTTAATAAAAATCTTTTCATTGAGGGAACTGGTTATTAGGGGAACAAATAAACTGCTCATAGTCAGGAGTACATATATAGCACTTTTCATCCGTACATGTCAAAGCAATTTTCAGTAACAGGGCATGTACCCCATTTTGCACATGATGAAACCAGAAATTCAGAGACTCAGGAAGAAAGTCATCACAGAAAGCTTAAAATACAGTGCTGCTTTTTTTCAAGCATTGCTTTTATGTAGTAAGTGTATTGTTTGTGCATAAATACAATCATGTAAACAGACTCCCTTTAATGTGTGATCTGCATGGCCAGTACTGGGAGGAGTAAGAGAAACAGGAGAGTGAATGGGTTTTGCTTAAGTTTTGATCACTGAGAGTTCAGTGGGACAATCCATTCCTTCCTCCTTTAATTCTTCTTTATGACTCTCACACAAGCCTGGTAAGAACAAATGGATTGCTGTCAGCAGCCTGTAGAAATTAAAGGGTGGTAGAACAAACTATTTTTCCACTTGATCTTCAAAAATAATTAATGCTAACGTTTTATTGCAGCATGTACTTGTATCAGTCTTTGTTGGAAATTGTAATGCATCACATATGGTTTGAATGACAGATGTTGGTCCATTACATTAATGTGTTCATTGGTTTCTCCTCAGGGCTGATACTACACATTTCTGAAAGTTGCAGGATCACCTCTGCATGCTGAAAAGGCCCCATTTCATCGCCTATCCCAGGCTGGTAAAACAGCAGGCACGTGTTAGTGGATCTGGCTGTGGGAGGGCAGGTGGGGATCAATGGGAAATCTCTGCTTGTTCTTGCACAGCGATTTGCTTCAGTTGCCAAGCTCTGTTAAATAAACAGCCTATGCATCAAGCAGGAATTTCACTTGTACAAGGAGGCTTTTCTTTGAACTTTTCCAGGTGGGAATGTTTTCTCGTACAAGGCTCTTATTTAATGTTCACACTGCCCAAAGGCCACAGTCAGCACCTCTGTACAAACTTCAGAAGATATAATCCCTGCCTTAAACACCTCATGGTCTGAGCATGCAGCAGTGCCCGATGCGGGGTCGAGTGAGCACGATGGATACCACCAAGGTGACAGGTGCTGTCTTGCTAGGTTTGGCCCCTTCTGTTATTAATTCAGTGAGCTTATGCACTTACTTTGGGTCTCTGATGTCTGGCAGGGAAGGGGCAGGAGGCTGGAAACACCAAGAATGAGAACATGGAGCAGGAGAACACTGCCAGTGGGAGACAGAAACTGAGGAGCAACATGTGAGAGGAGATTGGAGCAGAAATCATTCTGCCAGGAAAATAAAGTCCCTGGTAGTTTTCTAGTTTCCTGCACTTGTTTTCAGAGGCAGTGACATCCACTGGAATAGAGAACAAAGGTGACAGACATCTCTCTTCATCTTGTTTTGAGTTCTTACCAGTGATAACTTTTCTGTTTCCTCCTTCTTGGTGGTCTGAGGTCTAAGGTCTTTTGGGAAGGTGGTGAAGAGCTAAGAGGGAGTCCAGAAGGACAAAATGGCTGTAGTCCTCTAGCACTACGGGAGTCAGGATATCTGCAAAGACCTAACGTCCCTGAGCAACTGGGGTTAACTGTTAAGTTTCCAGTCTCTGGGAGATGCAAACAGCTCTATGTTTACCCATTAAATCACGTTATAGCTCCTTGCTTTATTAGCTCGTCAGAATTTATTTATTCTGTCTGTGGTATGACATCTCTCTTGCACATCTTCCATGAGGAATGCCACGCAGAGGTTTGGGCACAAGGCAAAACACAAGGAGATAAATGGAGCTGAGATGACGATGTGCCTCAGAGACCAAGTTGGCCCTGGAGGTCACTACCCAGCCCTGACTTCTCTACTGAAGAGACAATGCACCTGTAGATATGGTCTCCAGAGCTGTTTTGAACACCAGCTCATGCAGCTGGTTAGGAGACACCCACAGACACCTGCATGCAGGGCAGACTGCCAGCCCAGTCCAGCATTAGCTCATCAGCTTTACAGAGAGCTGTGAGACCTGGTTAAGGTGGCCCACATCAGTATTCCCAGATGATGTTCATGCCTTGAGGGTGGTCTTTACCTGCCTCTGTACCTCCACTGCACAGCTAGGAAGTAATGGGCAGAGCACAGCTTGGGATCGTCTGCTCCAGACCATAGCAGGGAGCCAGAATAAGTGGGATTCATCCTGGGAAAGCCATGCACCTCTTAACTTTCCCTTTTTTCCTTTTTTTTTTCTCTCTTTCCAGGTAGGGATTTTATTGGAGGCAAGTAAGAAGTGAAGGAAAATAGTGAGGGCAGTCCAGTGACTCGTATAAGGAGCTCCTTCTTTACTGTATCGCTGAAAAATGTTACTGAAGTGGCCAACTCCAGGGGTCTATAAGGATAAGAATCTTAGTTGGAAGTCTGCTTCCTTACTGATTCCCAGAAATTAACAGAATTTAGGCAGTAATCGAGTACATGCAGTACCATATGTCAGAGCATATCGTAACACACAGAAAAGGGGTTCTTGTTATGCTTCATGCTGCAGTGTCCGAAGCCCTTCAGTTCAACACCTCTCCTTGCTTATTCACATCACATCAGAGAAATAGCAAAACGCTACGTCAGCCCAGGGCCAAAAGTTATTGGCATTGGTTTCAGTGTGGTTCTTTCATGTGGGGAGGGTGTGGTGACCTATTGGCAAAAGCACCCTGACAAACCTTGAAGACATTTCAGCCTTGGATACAGATAACATTTTCCATCTCCCCTTTCTCTACATCTGACCCAAGTGTAAAAGATCACCTGGACACTGAAGGGTAACGTGGTGGCTGCCTGTGACCTCTCTCTCTGCAGCACTGGCTTCTGAAACTGGCTTGTGTTCCCTGATGGGCTGTCTGGAGCTCTGTTAGACCTTTGACCCTCATTTGTGCAGTGCATTTTCTTAGAAGTTCTGTGCAGTCTCCTATAGTCAGGCCTGTCTTTAACTTCTCTGATACTATTTAAGCTATCAGAGGAGCTCCTTTTGTCAGGAAACTCCAAGAATCCAGTGTAAAAGGAGTTATAATTAGGCTTTTCTTGGCTGGCAGCAGTTCTGGATGTTTGGATCATATCTGGTTTATACCATAGTGGAACAGTATTGGCCAGTTTTATGAGGGTTATATGCTCTTAATTTCTAGAAGCATATCTCCATGTTACACAACCAGCAAAACCACCCTGGAATCTGTGTGGAACTGGCTTATGGTACATCACAGACAGACTGAATTCATTGTGGCCGGGAAGAAGAGGCCCAAGGTAGTGGTAGTCAGAAGACGACATCCAGATTATCCTTAGACTTCATTTGACATATAAAATTTTTAGAGTGAAAATAGATTTTACTTCAAGGGTGATTTATGTCCTCAGTGGAAACATACACTCTGCTAAACAATTTCCCTCCAGGACACAATCCCTGATCCTCATGCCAAGCTGCTTGTGCTCAGACTGATCAGGGCATTTGATTTCTCCAGGGCACCATGCCCTCTGCTTTACACTTGACTCTGAGTCTCCTGTGGGCTCCATGTGATATCCTCTAAGACAAAATTATGATTTTGCTTTTTCTTTTTTTTTTTTTTTTTTATTTTTCCCCTCCTGGTATGAATTTTCCATGACAACGAGAGCTATGCTGCATCTTACCAGAAATATGCCATGGGATGTAAACAAGGGGTTACGCTGCATGCCCTGAGATGTGACATGAGGGTGCACAGCCAGCTGAAGAGCACTGGAGGACTTTGTAAGGCATAGAGAAATTAGCTTGCTGCAGTCTCATCCATAGTGGGACCTCGATTCAGAGGGGTCTTCGGTTTCAACTCCATCCAGATCTGCAAGTTGCATGTTTTTTTCTAGCTGGTTCACTGCAAAAGAGAACCAGGGAGTAAACAGCATTTAGGCATGTAAGGTTGGTGATTTGGGGTCCAAAAAAGAACTGGGGAGCTCTTACTTGAAGACCAGTGTAGGGTGATACGGGTACATCTATGCTGTGCACCAGAAAATGATTCAGACATCCTGCAGGTGAGAGCTGAGATGGCGATGTGCCTCAGAGACCATGCCTGGGCATCCCTGTGAAATTGGTACTTGAGTGGCAGGGTCTCTTAGTTCAGCCTTGATGTTGTGGTTACCTGGTTTCCGAGCTCAGTGGTATCTCTGGATATATATACTGGATCAGAGCAAACAACAATCTAGCCTAGTATTTTTGTCTTGGATGATGCCAAATGCATGCAGCTAGGAAACTATAGAAAATATGGCCAAAAAAAAGAGATATATTTACTCAAATGTGCTCCTAGTATTCAGCAATTCACAGCTCATCATCCTGCCAAGCCAGAGGCACCATTTGTATATTTAATTGCCTTTGATAGGTTTCTTTTCTATGAATCTTTCCAGCCTCCTTATAAAGATGTGTGAACTTTTGGCACCTCTGACATCCATGGCAAGGGGGTCCACAGATTAAATAGCTTCTGGTGTGAGGAAAAAAGTTCTTCATTTGGTCTGAACCTGCTTCCAGCTAATTTCATTTTATATCCTCTATGTCTTGTGTGTATTCAACAGGCAGTGTATATTCAATTTGCATTCATCCTCTCTCTGATTTTGTAGGATCCCATTAAATCCCCTTCTGGCTATCTTTTTCCAGGATGAAGACTGTCACCTTTCCTAGGCACTACTTGTACAGAAGCTGTCCTGTGCAGCTAGAATGCCTTTCATCATCTTTTGTTATCCTTTTCTGAACCTTTTCCAGTCTATTATATCTTTCTGTGGCTGGGATGTCAGGAGACTACATGACACAACTTTTGGGATACAGATGTATAGACGCACACAGTGGCAGAGTAATGGAATCTGCTTTCCTTTTTCCTAATGATTCTTAAAACTTGTTTTTCTTTATAACAGACCATGGCACTGAGATATTTTCATGGAACTACCCCATTACAAGAAACCTGCTGTCTGCTCTCAAGGGTTGGAAGACTTCTGCCATCAGCTCTAATTAGTTTAAAACGTCCATTGCAAAATATTATTTTGACACAGAAAATGTGAGATAATTCACTAGTAAATTCACATTTCTTGTACAGTAGAAACAGTCAGACAGAAAAAAGTATGACCAACTTTAATCAGCCATCGGAGTAAAACTACAAATTACTGGACTGTAGATACCTTGCAACTGAGGTTAATCAAGCAGCAATTAATCAACATAGATTTCCCTGGTCATATTTCTCTCATCTTTTCCTAGGAGTATAAACTTTTGAAATTATTTGACTTGAAAAGGGGTGGTCTCTGTGGTGTGAAGATGTCAACGTATGACACATGGTTTTCCAACAGAGGCTCTTTATTTTAAACAGATGTACAGAAAGTAGTGAAAAATAAACTTACACACACTGGTTATAGAAGTGGGCAAAATACTGGTATGGCTCCTTTGAATAGCTTCAGAACTGTTTGTCAGAAATCCTGAACTCAGAAGTCCCATTTCTGCTATTCCTGCCTTTCACACTCCTACCATGGCGTGCCAGATGAGGATGCTTGATGCTGGACCATATTTCCCTGTATTTTGAAGAAATTTTAATTTCTCAGTGATGGGAATGCTCTACACATTTGATGACAAGAAACTCATCTTCCAGGGTGGCTGTGCTGCTCCATTTGTGTCATGGATGAAGAGACAAATCCTTTTGAAGGGTAACCATTATCCAGTGGCATTTCTTTGTGCTCAGAGGGGCAGAGGTACCAGAGTTGGTTTGAACTCAGTGAACTGAAGACCACATATAAGCTTGTGGTGGTGCAAATTTCACTTGTAGCTGCACAAGACACTTCAGGGTGTTGGCCAGGAGGAAGTTTGCCAGCGTTACTTGTTTAATGCTGATGAATGGGGGTACAAGTTGACCTCAGGTCTACCTTGGGGATACTCCTGCAGGTGGGGACCTCCAGGGTACACACATCCACTCCAATACATTCAGCAGAGTGCCTGTTTTGCCCACGCTCTCTGCCAGATGGTGACAGAGCAGGAAGCTGAGTAGCCATATTAACAGAGTGCTCAACCTGAAGCAATAAAGCCCTGCTGAGAAATAAGGTATAATAACTCAGAGCTAGCATTAAGATAATGCAGCAATAGGACTTCTGGGCTGCAGCTGGCTTACATCCGGCTGGCTCACAGCACACACAGGGCGGCACGCAGCTGCTGCCATTCTTTGCATGTCGTTTATATAAAAGGATCTCCAAAAAGCTCAAAATTAGCTAAAGCTCATTGTAAGAGCTCTAATCACAGCTAGTTACAGTCTGGTTTTGAAAGAACCCTCCTAGTTTTAGCTCAGAATCTCTGGGCAAAAAAGATTCTGTCTGTTTAGATATTTTCAACCTTTCCCAGGGGTACAGGGTCCTATTATCTTTTACCCGCAGGACAAAGTTCTGCTGAAGAGTTATGAGTCAGGTCTGTAAGTGGGTTAAGACCGTGGGAATCTCCTTCACACCATCAGTTTGTGTGATAGGAGCTTTGCTCTGTTCCCTGCTAGACAATATCTCCACTGCAGGGACAGGTAAACTGAGGCAGGAGGTAGCAATTGGCATGGTGAATCAGTCTGACAAAAGGTGAATTTATCTTGGATAACTCTGACTTTGCGCTTATCTTTCAGGCTCTCTGTTGAATATAAAAGAGAATAAGGCTGTTAAATGGACTTTTTGAACTCATCTGAAAAGTCTAGTTTGGTCAGATATAGTATCACTAATATTACTATTGATGTACCTTAGTACCACAAGGATCCTTTCAGGATGCTTACTTATGAAACACAAAGCATTCCCTGTTGCAAGAGATCTTGCAATCTTAGCCCCAATTCTGCCTTACAGCCTGCATGGAGGGAGGTACTGCCTGCCCAGGTAGCTGCATGTACCTGGGAACTAGGCACACATGGACTCTGAGAGAGGAACTGGTTCATGGTTACAGCCCCATCAGGAAAAATTTGAAAGACGGGATGAGAAGCAACAAATGCTCTCTGTGCAGAGAAATAGGTAGGAAGCCTGTGGGTGAGGAGCATCTGCATGTCTGACACAGCTACAGCAACCTGTTCTGTGGCTCCTCAGTGCTTTTTGTACAGGGTTTTCTGAGAATTTTGGAAGATTTCTGGGTACTAAATTTACCAATTGCTATTTTATATATATGTTAGTTCAATTTATAAGGTATTGCGTGGTTTCCTGGGAGTTTTGCAAAAGGAATTGGTAGGTTTAAACACTTTTAAAAAGCTCTTTAATTCAAGATATCTACAGTTCTGGTGGTTTTCTACAGAAAGCTTGTGTTGAGGGCCCAGAAAGTCTGGCAGTATCCAAAATTTTCAGCAATATTTGAAATAGTGGCTTACAAAGTTTCATCTGTGGTTACATGGCAAACCAGTTGGCCAAGCCAGGAACTGGCCTCTGGTGTAAGCAGCAAATTGCCTTTCTATACGGGACACGTTCTGCAAAGAGCAATTGCTGGTTTACTTCCCTACTTGGAAGCTGCTTTATTAGGGGAAAAGGGACTGGGAGAGCTGTAGACCCTGTTTCTTCTGCCCCTCTCCTCCCCTAGTATTGCATTTTCCCATTTTTGTGATGTAATTGCACTGATCGACCTCTCTCTGCTACTGGGAGCAGGATCACATCACACCAGCCCAGGGCCAGCACTGCTGTTGCTTTGCAGATCCAAGGGACTTTTACCCCCAGGCAGCTGCTGAGAATGGAGCCCAGGCTTTTGTGCATGTGTGTCCAGCCTTGTTTCTCCAGCCTGTGGAAACCTTTAATGATGCAGAGCTGAGAAAGGCAGCACCTGGGGTACAGTGATGGTGATGTGCTAAGGGCAGATTGTCCTGCTAGCAAGCATAGGTTAGGTGTGTCAGACCTTCCTGGAGATCAGCTAATGCCCAGCCAGCACCTCAGTCAGACAGCTTCTCCCTGAGCGAGCACTTATGACTGAGAGGGATCATGTTGAGCATGTTCATAATTGATTCAGTACTGTTGTGTGACAAAACACAATAGCTTTGTATGAGGCTTTAATATAAATCTCTTGCACTAGCAGAGCCTAGTAATTGAATCAATATACAAGCGAGGCTGGAGAAGCACGATAAAAAAGTTTGGTTCCAGGTTAGATGTGAAACAGATGTTCCCTGACTCTCTCCCCTTCCCACCCTGCTGCCTCCCGCTTTATCCCTGCCAACTGCAGGCATGAAGTGTTCCTAGTTTAAAAAGACAAAGAAAAAGACAAAAGGAAAAATAGAAAGCAATTGCATGATTCTTTGGTAGCATTAACAATGAGTTGGTGGTGGTTGAGAGCAAGGCATCCCATTTGTCAGGGAAAATGGCAGCGACTCTGAAAGGGTTGGGAGGGAGTGTGTATCGCTGGGTGTGAGGTGAGGAAGGAGGCAGGCGGAGTTCCCTGGAGTGGTTCCTGTCACCCAAAGTTTGCAGAAGGGATTTGAAGAACCAGGGATGGCTGTGTCCAACACCATCACAGCAGCATGCAGAGACCAGGCTCTACAGCTCCTGCAGACCTTCCCAGGCACCCAGGATAGCATCACATCATGAAAGAGAAGACAAAGTAGAGTCTTCTGGCATGAAGATCTCCTACTGTGGCACTACCAGAAAGTGCTGGAAGTGCCAGGGGACTGGGTTCATCCCACAGAAGATGGACTCTGGCACAAGTCTGGTGATGCCCTGCCCGAGATGGACACAGACGCATCAAGGAAGGTGGTAAACATCAACGATGGCTCCCATTTTGAGAGAGTATAAGCAGATGAAACTGCCCTCCCTGCCTGCATCCAGGAACGCGAGTAGGAAACTTGTGCATCATGTTTTGGGTATCCAAGAAGGACATCACTTTGAACTAGGAACTGCTTACTGGTTTTTGTAAAGTTTCCAAAAGCACAGGAGGAACCAGTGTAAGAGTGATGGTTGGATGGTTTCCTATTCCCTGCTTCTGAGTCATACAGTCTTGGTAAAGTGGTACAATCCCTGCTGGATATTCCTTGGGCTGCTTTACTTGACTGTCACCAGACCCAGCTCATTCACTCTTAAATTTCTCCTTGTCTGAATAGCTCTCAGCAATCTTTATTTTCCTTGGTTCCTTCTGTGGCCCAGGATTGTTCTGTGCCACCATTGCCATGGAGGTGAAATGTCAAAGCCCTACCAGCCCTGGAGTATAAGGATTGGGGATGACCCACAACCCACTCAGCTCCCACTGGTGTCTCTTTTTCCAGTCAGGGTAAATTCTCCATCTGTGATAGTGAAGGCACATGAACACACGTCTCTTGGATGAGATCCAATGAGCAGCTGCTCTTTACCCTTCTTAAACTTGCTTTATTGTGCTTAGACTTACTGCTCATGGCCTGGAGTAATACATGAGAAGTCAGTCTATCCTCAGTTCACATCCAGAGGTTAGTGTAGATTTGCTTTGCTACTTCGGGCAAATTATTTTCCTTGCCACAATCTCTTTGTCGCATAGAATGATACCACTGTACAGCAGTGGGATATTAACTCTGGGTATTATACCTGCAATTAGAGTAAGGGGAAATGCTGGTATTTAGGAACTTGATGGAGGAGGGCAGTGGGAGCAAAGAATCAGCATAACACCAATGAGTTGTGAATTACTTTATATATAAGTAGATTGAACGGAATGGGGTCATAGCCCAAAACTTTATCTACCTGGAAAGTGAATCATTCACATTTCAAGTTATAGAAGGAGGAAAAGGCCTAACATTGTTCTTTAAATAAGTGACATGTTTGACCACTTTTTGTTGAATGATTTGTACACAGAAACATGAATGGTTCATACTGGTGTTAGAGTGATCACAGTCTAGATTAAATAGCTTTTAAATTAAATAACTAGATTAAATAGCTTTTGTGTCTTCCATGTGCAGTCTGGCTGAAAACAGGGGACCTGGGAAGAATGCCCTGGATAATCAAAGAACATCGCTCCTGTTCTTATTTTGCTGTTTGAATGCAGTTTCAGATGCTTATGTCTCCCCTAGAAAGTTTTTCCCAATGTTTTACCCGTTGTATTCATGGGCAGTTTATAATAATTTGATATTCTGCCACCGCTGATGTTTACCTTAAACGAGTTTCTTTTTTTAATTTATTCTCTGTGATATTTTTACAATGAACTGTCATACCTTTTCTAAACCTGCAATTGATGAAGGTGAACAAGAGCAGCTCTCCATGTGCTTCAGTACCTTAATGTGAATTCTTGTTTCCTGAAAACAAATGCTTATCTGAGCAGAGAACTCCATTTAAGGTCTCACCAGTGCCATATACAATGTTATTAATGATTCTCTGAACCTGACAGTAATGCCTCATCTGTTGTAGACTACTGTATTTTTCTTCCACTTTTGCATTTCTCTAGCTACTGCATTTTATAAAGGCCATTTCAATAGTTCATAGTTTTCTTAGGACTTACTAGAACACCAGGATCTCTCTCACACCATTTTAACTCATAATCCCTCCAAATTATGATACAAGTGTCAGGCAGTGGACTACATGCGACCTTGCAACAACATCTACGTGTTATCTAGGACACAAGTGTATGCAGTGAGATATTCTAGGTACCCCCAGTATTGAAGATGCATTCCTAGCTTTGTGTCTATGGGAAATTTTGTTAGCATCCTCCCAATTATTTTATGTAAGGAGCTGGTGTAATATGTTCAAAGCTGGTCCTTCAAGAATACCATTAACAACATCCCTTTCCAGAACAACTCATGTTTTAACACTTATCTCCATCTTGAAAGTATTTGAATTGAATAATCTCCTCATTTGAATTAAAATTCCCTATATGTCCATGTATACATCAGTCTTCTTAAACGAATGATGTCTGTATTTTCCTCACCTAGAAAATCAAGCATTTTACTGAAGAAAAACATCGGATTTGTTTTTTAGGTTGAACCTTTCATAGAACCATGTTGTAGTTCATCCTTTCTTTCAGTCACTTAGCTACCTTTTCTTCATGCTTTTCCTTGTATAAGCGTAACATACTGTTGAAGTAAGAGTAGCAAATCTATAGTTGCTTAGATCATATTTCTTCTATTTTTCAAACACTGGCAAGAAGTTTCCTACTCTCCACTCATATTTCAGTGTCCCTGATTTGATGAACCTGTTAAACATCCTTGATGCTGGACCTGTGCTGCATGTGATAATTTTCCTATGTTTCTCCATGGAGACTATTTGCCGTCTCCGCACCCAATTGGAGTTTATCAAGATATTTGAAGTTAGTGTCTGTCCTTGATATGGTGCTTTCCTTTTCCATCCACATGCTCTGGTTAGTCATTCTGACTTTGTCATTATACTCCGTATCATCAGTCATATTGAAAATTGAGACAAAGTTTCATATAATTTCCCAGGGCTGCTAAGGTTACCTTCTATCTCAATCTCTAGCCATACTACTACACTGTTTCTTGTTTTTCTTCCCTTATTTTTAATTCTGTTTTTATTTGTACAGATAATGAAGCTTTCATTATGTATGTTAGTATCTCTGGAAGATCTTGTGTTTTGGCAAAAGGTGTTGTGCTGGCAGAGCTCTGACTCTGTCATTCTGCACATTAAAAAAGTGTGAATCAGTTAAGAAGGGATCTGAAGTCATAAACCACAGTTTCTAAAAACCAAGGACACAAAAAGATCCAGCTCTAAGGATGTCAGAAACAAGCTAGAGAAACAAAGTATGCTTCAAATCAGAGTTTATAATCATCCCACGAAAATCACACATCTACTAAGACACTAAATAAATAGATTTCCAGGATCCTGGGCATAATGAAATACATCTGGAATTCACTCAGCAAGTTCAAAAAGTATCTAAAATGCTCTGCAGAGAGATGAGAGAAAGTCCACCCAAACAGCCATATTTCAAAATAGCATCACAGTTGCAGTATCTGTGAACGGAGTGCTTCCCCATATGATCAGTCAAGGCTAGTTTTACATCCCCAAATACACGCGTAAATAACTCTTTTTGTTGTTCCTTGGGGAATATTTAGGTAAACTTCAAATGCCTCATTCAAAATTCCCATTTCCCTTTTCCGTCTGTTTTTCTAAGGGAGAGCAGAATTTGCCAGTTAATTTTTCTGCACAGAGGTGGTCTTGACTTGGAAAGATCTTTCATTTGAAGTGACCTGTCCCAAATTATTTCTAATGCTCTTCTCTATACCATAATGCACTTAGAGACTTACAACCCACTACTCTGTGAAAATCAATGATTTTCATGGGGCTTGGCTCAAGCTGTTAGTGAATAAACAGCCTCCAGAAAGCTACATTAATGTAATATTAGGACACTGTGACTTTTGGAAAGCCATGAAAATAAGAAGTCCATCATGACAGAATGAGCAGCATGAGACCTTCAGTACATACAGCCTGATGTCAAGCTCCAACTCTGCCTGAATAACAAGTGCAGGGAGAACTGTCTGAATAATTTCTCAAGTTCCTTCCCTTTGCTTGTGTTGAGATAAGCGACACACTGTAAAATGCTCATGACGTCAGAAAGTTGCAGTCTTTGCTGTCTCCTGGAGAAAACTTCAGCACTGGCTTTCCATTAACCAAACGGACAATACTAGAAACAATGAAGTATTAAAAAGGCATCTTGCAATAGTTCTTGGTTGCCATCATAGAGAAGGTCTCAGCAGACACATAATTTTATAAGGAGCTGGAAATAAAGAACTAGAATACCATGTTCCTTCTGAACCTCCATTAAGTTCAGCATGTTCCAATGCCATGAAATTAGAAGGAGTTTTACTTTTCCATTATTTACTTCCCAGATGGCTTTAAAACATCTGCACAGTCCATCCAGGGTTTGCTTATCTATAAAAGTGTGAGAGCACTGTCTCTTTACCTTGCAAGTTCTCTTGGTATATACACATATTCATACATACTTATAGAATCATAGAATCGTGACCATTAGGTTGGAAAAGACCCTCATGATCACTGAGTCCAACTGTAAACCTAGCACAGCCAAGTCCACCACTAAACCCTGTCCCTAAGCACCACATCTACATGTCTTTTAAATACCTCCAGGGATGGTGACTCCACCACTTCCCTGGACAGCCTGTTCCAGTGCCTGACCACACTTTTGGTGAAGAAATTTTCTGCATATCCAATCTAAACCTCCCCTGGCACAACTTGAGGCCATTTCCTCTCATCCTATCCCTTGTTACTTGGGAGAAGAGACCGACCCCCACCTCGCTACAACCTCCTGTCAGGTCATTGTAGAGAGCAATCAGGTCCCCCCTCAGCCTCCTCTTCTCCAGGTTAAACACCCCCATCTCCCTCAGCCACTCCCCATCAGACTTGTGCTCCAGACCCTTCGCCAGCTTTGTCACCCTTCTCTGGACATGCTCCAGCACCTCAAGGGCTTTCTTGCAGTGAGAGGCCCAGAACTGAACGCAGGATTTGAGGTGCAGCCTCACCAGCGACGAGTACAGGGGGACGATCACTTCCCTAGTCCTGCTGGCCACACTATTTCTGATACAAGCCAGGATGCTGTTGGCCTTCTTGGCCACCAAGTTCCTCCTCTGAAGGTGTAGCATCAAACAAAGCCTCTCTGATTCAGGGGTCTAAAATTTAAACCCTAAAATCCTGATCAGTACCTGCTACCATTTTTCAGACATCCTCAGAGAATACTGTATAATTTCTTAGTAAACAGATATTCAATGCATACAAAACCTGCTGCAAACACCATTGATGTATGTGACATTTGGAATACCCTGAGTAACTTTCAGACAAAAACTGTTAATTAGAAACCCAGCTGCTATTCCTAAGATGGATTTCTCATGAGGTTCAATACAATATCTACATGACTCTGCTTTAGCACAGGGTAACCCATGGTTTTTCCTCAGAGGTTATTTTTCAGACTGAGCCAAGCTGCCCGAATATTTTCTGCATGTACTAAGGAAAATGGCATCTTTCCAAAACATTTCAGGTCCGATCAGAGATCAAGTGATGTGGAGGACTCTGTGTCCATCCAGCTTCCAGTCCTTGCCTGGCACCAGGCAGGTTGTCAGCAGTTGTGGACGCAGAAATGTCTACCCCGTATCAAGACTAACCTGTTCTTCCGACCAAGCCTGTGTCTTGGTCTTATGTGTGGTATTTTTAGCCTCCACATTCTTTAACAGCCTCTGTCCCACCCTTTGGTTTGTGTGCTTTTGGGAGGGCAGCAAACACTTTAGTGTCATGTGTGTGGACTACAAGCATTACTATGTTCCGTATTTTGAGGCAAATATGGGGAGGCACTCCAGAAATTAACTCAGATTGCAACTTAAATGAAGGAAATTTCCAACAGTGCAATTTCTGGAGGATTCTTATTCCTCACTTATCACCTGAGAAAAGCACGCTACTGGGTTTGTCTGCTTTTTCAACACAACCTGATTGCTTGCCTTAGCTTTCAACCTGGCTAACAAAGCACAGCAAATGGGCCTTATATGATTCACAGGGTGCTTTTCTACTCATCTGTTTTAAATCACCTATCAGAGAGTCTGAGACACAGTCCAAAGTTGGCAAAGTGGCAGCCAGAATCGTATCTCACTAATTAATTGGCTTGGAACATGTGGGCGGATGTGAAATCATTCACATGCAACATTTTTTCAGCGCTTTTACGTCTGTGTGCTTTCCAGACTTGAGCTAAATGGATCTACGGGAAAAGCAAATACAGCAACTAACGCTGACTCAGCACAACTCCATGCAACACTCCGCTGCGGTACCGATCCGGTACACTGGGACACTGGGTTGTCCTGAGCTACTGGAAAAGCAGATCGTTACCAAGTGTCACCATTTAAGGCTGGGCCAGCAATTAAAGCAGATATCAGATGCTCTCTATTAAACTCTTCCTTCTCTAGAAGACAAAGGAGAAAAGGGAGAGACACTTATGGGCTGGAAAATGTAAGAAAAAAAACCCCAAAACAATAACAATGAAAAAGAGTATAATAATATTAATACTAATACTACTAATACTAGAAATAAAAATATACAAAACCAAAATTGAGCTTCCCAATGATGACCATGGGATCGCGTGCCGTGGGGACTTGCACTGCTGACACAGCAGGACAGCTACCAGGATGTCCCGGACTGGACTCGGCACCAAATGGGAACTGGATTCAGGAATGCATGGACTGGGATTAGAGGCAGGAGAATGAACAGAGTCCTACAATGATGCAGACTGCGAAAGAATGAGGGCCGACTCCTGTAATCCCTTAGCTTTATACTGAGTACGATGTGTATGGAATGGAATACTTGGCTGATCAGTTTTTCGTCACCTGTCCCATCTGCTCTTTCCCCACAGGTACAACCCTTTTACATCTTTTCACTTGTGGACTGTAAGAAAGCCAACAGTGACTTTGATTCCCATCAGAATAAGTATAAACATGGGCCTTTCTGCATATCAATTCTACTATTACCTTAGCAACAACTATAAACATCAAGCGTTATCAATTCTAAAAGCAGACACTGTCTGAAAAACATGTAGTCAGCCTCAGAAAGTGCAGTTACTTACATGAAATTTAACCGAAGGAAAATTTACAGAAAGGAGAATTGGTCCTGTTTTAGTCAAAACCAGGACATCAAGAGATGTGGAAACTAGCCTTTTTTATCAACTCCAAGCAGGCAGAAAGGGAGCAATTGAGAGATTTTTGTAACGGAGATATTTCCCATGGAAAGCTAGTGTTCCTGCTTCACAGTGTTAACATTGCCACCAAACTGGGACAAGGAAACCCCCTCTGTGTCAGTCTCAGAATTCACTGAGGAACCACAGGAATCCCAGTCCCGGGACTTCTGGTCTTCTTTCACTCAGTCTGCAGCCATTGCAGCACTAGGATTACCTCATAACACTTAGGGGAAATTTTGGAGCTTTTTCCTGTAAATTTCTCATTGTTATAATCTCTAGAATTCAAGCTAGATAACAACTAAGATGCCTTCCTATACATGTGCTCTGATAACTTCCACTAGTTGACCATAGGCATTTTCAAAATGTTATGCTGTGTGCATGGACCTGAGTAAAAATGGTAAATATATTTACTTCCAATGGCATGAAACAGCAACGGAGAAAAATATTTAAATTAATAGTGTTTGTACAATATTTAAACTTCTCCTCCTCTTTCAGGAAATGACAACACCTGTATAAACATTTGATCTGGAGAAGTTAAAGGTCACATTACCACTACATAGTCCATGGCCTCTGAAGGTTAAAATATCCTTTTACAAAAAAAATATCCCTGCCTTGAAGAGGTTGGGCAGGTATTCCCTTGGCTGCTGTTGCAACCTTTGGCCTCAGTCCTACAGACACTTACACACATGCTTAATTTTAAGGATGCAAGTATCTCTACTGTACAGCTCAGAGGGGTGTGATGAGGTTCCACTTATTAGTGTTGTTTGGTGCTCTGATGTTATGATGTTGAACACTTGATGCTTCTCGGTTCCCTGGTTATTGGGATTGCTGTGAACTCAAAACCAGACAATGCAATCCACAGACTCTTGGTAACCCAAAGAAACCCCCCAGTTAGTTCTGAGATGGAGCTTCAGAGCAACTGATTCTTTCAGCATCTAGTTCTCATAGGTTTTTTTCCTAATGCACTTTCTCAGGGTGTCAGCTCTTTAAATGAAACACAAAGTACTGTAGTTTTGAAGTAGCCGTTTTGTGATTACGTACTGCATACTAAATTTTCTTATTTTAGATTTGGTATTTTTGTGTTCATTCTATGTTACTCTTGAGGTGTTGGTTTTAGCTTCTAGTCGCAGAGAATAAGCTTTGCGACAGCTCTACTAATATTCTTAGAGTGATATTTTTCGAATGCCAGTGGGATTGAGGAGTTCAGTTTCCAAGTGTCTTGGATGCCAATGCATTCTTTCGAATGCCAGTGGGATTGAGGAGCTCGGTTTCCAAGTGTCTTGGATGCCAATGCATTTAATTTGAACCTTCAAACGTTTTGAGAATATCTTTGGATTTGATCTATCTTTTAGCGAATAATATTTTCCTCTCAAATACTGTTTTGTACCTTTCTGGTTACATTTCAGATGCCTTAAACTATCTTGTTTGTATCTTCTTCTACAATTTTTATTTCCTCTTACACATGGCAATAATACAACTATGACGGCTTACCAGATTGCTGAGTTCCTGGAATCAAAGTATCTGTGATAACTACACTGAAGTTCACATGGTTACACTCAATGTGAGTTGAGTTTTACAAACGAGGGCAAGGGACCTCAGCAATAAAGCTTGTCTCCTGGCACAGGGTGGCCCCATGGGGTTAACCAAACTGTGTGGCTGAATATAGGCGAGAAAAATCACAGTTGATTTTAGTGGAGAGATAAAACTCACAGATGACGTCATTCCCCCAATATTTGTAAGACTCCACTCTGATGCTGGAGAACTCATATCACCCTCATATCATCTGTTCTTCAAAAGGGCGTGCCAATCACCTGGAGTGGGTTGCAGGTGGGTGCCCACACTGGTGCTGTCTCCAGTGGAGTCATATGCCATCAAAAGATTTCTACTTTGGCCATATTTAAATCATTTATCAGAACAAAATGAACTTTTCTGGTAAAATGACTGAGTACGGTTTCTCACTTTTTGGCACGTAGGTGGACTGATATTTCTGCAGTATAAAATGTACTGGTGGTGTGAACTCAGCTTGTCCTGGGGGTTTTTGCATCTGTTGCTGCACATTCAGCAATGATCTTACTATCTCTTTTGTGATATCTGTGCTATGTCATATTCATTGCCAGGAAAAAACATAAAACTACTCTGGCTGACTGCAAACATCTGACTATTCAGTGTCTCACTGAGGCAATTGACCTTCATAGCTTCACATTCAGCTTATTGGTGCAGTGAGGATCATGCTGGTTGCTTCTTTGATATCTGGAAGGGGTAAAATCAATTTATTTGCCCTCTAGGGCATAGTTACATTATTTGTATGGAGATTCCCTTCAGCAAGTGGAACAGTATGCCTCCAAAGAAGTCATCAGTTCCAGTATTAGCTGAATTTTCAAGTTTGTAAGAATCTGGCAGTGAAGATTTCCTGTAATGCTACAATTTGCATCTCAAAAGATGCCAGATTTAACTGCCACATGCATGTCTCAGTTTGGAAGACACAGGATCTCCTGATCACAATGTGTGAAATAGGGAACTATGATTTTTAGTCCTCTTTAGACATATTTCTTGCATTTTCTGAGGTTCAGACATTAGCTAAGAAGATACAAGTTCTTAGAAGACAGCTGTCCTCTCCTAGATGTGGTGGTCAAAAAAAGATACCCATCTATCTAGTTCAAGCCTCTAAAACCACAAGTTGATTAGATTTGCTAGTGTTTTAACTGTCTTACAGAAGTTTTTACTTTCTTTTAGCTAGGCAGAATTAAAGAACAGAAGTTAAGTTGAGCATGAGGATGTGAGAAAAAAGAACAGTTGCTAGAGACATAGGTTTAAAAATATACATAAGAAAATCTTAAGGGGAAAAGGCACATTTTTAACCTTGAAATTTAGTACAATTGACAAAAAATACCTGAACTTCTGAATCTTGAAAAACTTTGGTCAGCCTTAAGAAGTTCAAACTTAATACATCTGCTGGTGTTTCTCATCTGCAGAATTTAACTCTTGTGTCTTTTGGAGATCTTTGTTTACAGAAGTAAAAAAATGTTGTGGAACCATTAAGCACCATTTTTCAACAGTGAAAAGACAGAAAAGGAGAAAAATAAGTACATTATTGTACTTGCAACTTTCTGTATGTTAACATTTATCTCAGTGGTGACAGATCTTGCCTTCCTTTTGTAAATTCTGCTCAGAAGCCAAACAAAAAGGAGCAGCTTCTCTCTGTGAATATACCTCTTGTCCCTGCAGGATCAAAAAAAGCAGCAATGAGTTTAAGACCAGATATTTCTCAATGTATAAGGCTAGATGTAAAGTCAGTAAGTCAAGCCTACTGTTAGGGACGTGTTTGTGCCCAGCTGGCTGACCAAGGCCATGCCTGACTGATAGAATCTAATCCTAAAGACTAAGGATGTTTAAAGTGCATAAGTATGCATAAATGGTATCTGATGCCACTGATGTTTCCAGATCATGGGACTGATAACAATAAGGCAGATCAGTTTGTTAAGCATTATGGAAACCTGCTGCTTTTTTTGATTCATAGTACTATCTCCCTGTCATTTGGTGGACAGGACCACAGGGAGTCATTACTGTCATGTAGTAGTTGAGAGGGAAAACTTGCTCTTTATTAAAGTGTTGTGGAATGAATGTTGTGGGCAGTGTTATATTTGTGTTGGTAGCTTCAGCAGCTTCTCTGCCTTTTAGTAACAACGGTGCCTTAAATAGCTCTCTGAGCCACAAAGCCCTAGAGTCACCCATACCAGCACCTGCTCCTCCAGGACATCTTTCCAGGTACACTGTGTCCTGCTCATGAAAGACTGGGCACTGCTGCACTTTGTTTTCCTGTTTGTGTTGGCTGGATGCTATTTTCTCATAAAGGTAAGTCTAAAGTTTATTCCATGTTACACATGTGAAAGCACAGTCACTAAGCTAGAAATGCTGGCTGAGAAGGGACAGTGCAGCTTGTTATCTTGGGCTTTATGCTTTTGCCAAGGGAGGCAATTTTCCAGAAATATTAAGCATAATTTACCTTGCAAACCAAGCCTTTCTGAAGCTCCTTGCTCTGGGAACCCCAAACTCACTGCTATCTTTGAAACTAAAAAACAACCTTTGGCTCAGTGCTTCTGAACCGTCTACATCTGACATCGAAAATTAGGCACCTGATGTTAACTACTGTGTAAGACCACCAAGATCTGGAAATCCAGGTAACTCTAGACACATCAGGACATCCAGTCAGCCAAAGGCCACGTCTGTGCAGATGCCAAGCTCCTAGCCATCCATGGCTTCCCTAGAAAACCAGGCACACATTTCCATGGCTCATAAAGCTCACTTTGAGATGCTGTGTGATAGCAGATCTGGGCTTGTACACAAGACAACTCCAAAGGGTGCAAAGAAAGTAGAAGCTGTGTTTAGAAGAGAAGCTTCCGAATTATCCCATGAAGGATTTGTCATATCCCAGAGGGATGGAACCACAAATTTGGCTCAGTAGCATATTGGAACTAATTTAGCAAAGGACAATGACAGACGAACAATACTAATAAAACTAATGGAAAGCCTGTGCCCTATGAAGAAGTGACAACTGATTAAAGCAGATAATTTTGCAGATGTCTGAGAAAGTTAAAATTGTTAACATCGTTTTAATATAAGAAAAGAGTAATACTTCCAGTTAGAGTATTCCACATGGGCGTAGCTGGAGAAATATTTCTTGATGCCCAGAAAAACAGATTCTTTTCTGGTGCATCTCCAACATGGCTACATTCAAGGGAGATAAACTAATTCACACCACACTTGCAGTGCTGAATAGGCAGTCAGAAGTTAACAGCAGATAAATCACTGTTGCTAAATATCAGGTTGGGCTCTCAATTGCTGACTGCAGATGGTTTTCCTAATCCCCCTTCCATTCGCACCAGGGAGTGCAGATTTCATCCTTTTACCTCCAATGGGACTGCAATTTATTGGGAGTGGAGGGCAATCAGCACTTCTCACCAGGGCCTCCCTCCTTCATCACAGCAGGACCTTTGTCTGCATCGTCTTGTCCAGGGAGCATGAAACGCCCAGCTAACCTTGCTGGTAACACTTGCAGGATGAACTGCATGGTTCTAGGGTTTGTCAGAGCTGTACTGAAACGTTGCAAAATGTGGCACTTTGAAAAATGTTTTCCTAAATATGCAATTAAAGTGATGACAGCTTCCTAGAGGTTGCAGTGTTACATATTTTACAATGTTACGATGCCTTTGTGCTGTGTACCAATCTTTTATGCGCAACTAAACAAACTGTGATGGAAGAGGTTTAAGTGTTCATTTGAGAACAGGTCATTGTAAGTACATCCATATTTATGATCAAGATGTATAGGACCACATTTTTTTCTGGCTGCATAGCTATTATTCATATGTAATTGCAAAAATACAGCCTGCCAGTTTTTGCTTTTCAGTTATGAACTTTAATGGAGCAACTAGTCTGATTTACCTTTTAACAGCTGGGAACTCTGGAGGTGATTTAAATGCTTTCTGGTAAACATTTTTCTGTTTGAAGCATTTTTTTCATGACTGACTTTTTATGTAGAACATTGACAAAATATGAGTTTTGAATAGTTTTTTCAAACACAAAATTATACTCAGTGTACCCTCCAGAATTTGCTTTTTAAAATTTGCCAATTGAATGCATAAATAAGTGTCTAATATGAATAGAAAACATCTCTCATTATCTCTAACCTGATAATCTATATATTATTCAATATACTACAGTAGTTAAGCCAAGAAGTACAAATACAAGTGTTTCTTTAATTCTTACATTCATAATCTATTTCTATTTTCTTCAGGTGCACAGTACTTTTTAACCACAGACTATGTTGTTTCTGGGTCCTGGAGAGGTCTAACTAGCCAAGTGTAAAGAATTATATCAGCTAATTTTGAGATTAGGAGTCTGTACTCTCATGTATTTGAGAATTGACTTGTTCTTGTTTTACGAGAATTGAAATTCATTGAACTTTCTGCTTTAAATGTCAGAAATAAATCTGAAAGGAACTGATATATGTAATCTAAAAGCCTTCGTTCTCAACCCTCTCCTTCACATTAAGTGATATTAGATATAATGAAGCTATATGCCCCTTAGAGCTACATACTGCCATTCATCCAGAGCATTGCAGAGCCTGCATCATGTATAATGTATCTGCTGCTTATTTCATGTACCACAAAAGTGGAGAAATAAGTTGCATGCATCCATATACATATGCCCATATAGGCTACTAATGTATACATATGTATTCATGTTAATAGCTATTACACTTAAATACTATTCCAAATAATATCCATGTAGTATAACTGCTATTATTTGTTAATATTAACTAAAGACCAGCTTTATGACACACGGAGATGTAGAGCATGTGGTGCCTTTTAAAATTCATGACTGCAACTAATTGAAGTATGTGCCTGTGGCGTCAAATCTACAGAGGTGACAAAACCAGAACTGTCAAGAAAATTGTTGGAAACTTCAGCATTTAATTGGTGGAGCAATCAGTTCATAGTTAGAAATTCTGACTCTGCCTGACAGACTAAAAACATCCCAATGTTTCATTTGGAAGTCCTGAAAAATAGAGTAGAGGGTTATTCCTGTGTAGGCTGATTTGCAACTGCTAATCTTTTAGGTTAGACATTAAACCTTTGAAAGCACCTAGTGAGGGCAATGTAATTAAAAGGAAATGACAACCAACTCCCCAAAGCATATGATCTTAGGCTAAGTTTCATCTGTCATGTGCTTAAAGAAGAATTTCTTTGGGCCAGTGAGCTTGTGTGACAATCACTGATACCTGGAGTCAGTCAGAAAATGTCAGCAGTACCCTAGAAGACACGGGATATGACTGAATTCAAGTGGCATCAAAGAAACGGCCACTGTCTGCACTCCTTATGAAATCCTGGAAGATACACATGCAAGAGTAAGGTTTCAATCTGCTCCTGTTCTGTTTAGGAGCAACTGTGCTGTTGGAAGTTTTATAAACTGTGAATAAAATCCAGAAAAAGAAGGAAACCACATGCCAAATCACAGCTGTCCTGTATTTCCTCTGAGACAGAGATTCCCAGGAGAGACACTTCGGCAACAATGTGGGCTTATACAATAGATATTTCCATAGAGAGAGGGAAAATCTACCAATTCTCTTCTGCCAAGACTGAGCAGTTGATGTTTGGAAACTCCCACAGGGTGTGCAATAAATAACCTTGAGAAAGAGACCCTTAAGGCTGGAGCCAAAGGAATTCCTTGTATCGGAAAAAAATTGCATGGAAAGCCCCTTCAGTGACGGGACTGGGAAGAGCTGATCTTTAGTGGAGAACCGTGACTGAATTGCACTGGGATGGTAAAATCCTTCCCTTTTATTCAAGTTCAAACAAGTTACCAGCTGGAGTCCATCAAATTGGAAAGTGGATACAGTTCAGAAGAAGGTGAGGAGTTATGGGAATTAATTTTCTTTCCTGAAATTTCTAAATATTTTTTTTCAAAGAACTAATTTACTGCCTTTTGTTAGATGATAAAAATTAAAACAAAAATGCACAAGAGAGAAATAATGGGAGAAGACTAAACTGGGAAAAAGTAATCTTAAGATAAGCTGCATCTACTTGTTTCCTTTTTTGCAAACTTCCAGACTGGTGTTGGGAAGAGTTTTGAATTTGCTCCTTCCGCCAGTGTGATCACATGCATACCTTTGAAAACGGATTTACACATGTACTTAGAAGAGACACTTCTTGAAACAAGAATAAACAAGTGTTTTCTTCATGGTATTGCATGTGTGTGCATGCAAAACATACAGTTCCTGAGTAATGTGTAGAACAAACAGTGTCCGTCTGTTTGGAAGATGATTATCTGTCACTTTGATACTGTCTATTTGGGTGCTTGTCTCTATGCTTGTGCTTATGGAAAATGCACGGCACTAATGAAGTGTTCTGTCTGTCTGCATGTCGTGACACAAGATGAACAAGAGGACAGGATTTCTCATTGTGTCATGGTAAGACAAAGGAAAAACTAAGAAAAAACTGACTTCATGCAGAGACTAAACCCCAAATGGATGAGCAGCCTGGAAGCTCCTGTAATGGCTCAGAGCAGTGTCAGTTGCAGTGAAGCATGTGCAATCTTGTATGGGGAGGTGTGTGTCTGTGTGCGCAAACAGATAAAGGTGTGTCTAACCATCCATCTACAACTGGGGACCATCTATTAGTTATCAGGAATGACATTTGGTTGCCTCAGTATAGGTATTTAGTCTAAACTGAAATAACCTGGGATATCTTGACATCCAGATGTGATTGGCAGATGTGACAGAGGACCCTCTGGACACTTAATGTCCTTCTGGGTCAGTAGCTAGAGGTCAGATGGGAAACTTGTGGCCACATGAAACAAGCTGTTTATTTGCTTGAATTCTTTGGCATGTGAATGTAAAAAAGACCCAGTTCTAATCTTGACATTACTGAGGTAAACCTGCTAAAATCACTGATACTTCTCTAGAAAGTACAGGTGCAAATTTTTGTCTTCCATTTTCCACTTTATGACATTACATTGTCTGTCACTGCACTCTACATTTGATAGAGTAAATATGTCAACTTGCAAGTAAATACCATTTCTGTCAAAATCCCTATAGAGGACTGAGTGGAAAGCTGAAGGTTTGTCTGCAATTGATTGTTTTCTCCAAGACAGTCCAACTTCCAAACAAGAGAAAAAGAAAACAAATAATACTAGAGGAACTTCCTTGGGACACAAGTTTTTAACCGTTTACCAACAGTAAAAAACCCAAGTAAAGAAAGACAAGAGTTTAGACCAGAATGTTTCCAACTAAGTATTCAATGCCAGATCTGCACATTACTGACATAGTAAATGACCGTGTGCAAGAACACTGGGGTGGGTTGGAGACTTACTTTTTTATTTCAGAATGATTGTGCCATAGAAGCCTATCAGGCTGAGGGAGGTGTTCTTGTTGCTGCTGAATATGAAGGGCCAACGTGTCATCTCAGCCCTGGCAGCTGGCAACTTTACTCTGGCAAAGACAACTGTTGTGAATTCCTCCTGCCAGAGGTATGTCAAGGCGAGGAACTCCTTCTGTGACTTATCTACTCACCAATTATTACTTTACAAATTCTAATCAAGGCTTTGCGATCTGAGATTTACAATACAGCAACCTTAATGTTAGATTTTGAGAATAGCCAAGGAGTCTTCTCAGGGTTCTTTAGCTAAGGAAATAAGACCTCAGTGAGGGTGAGAGTTGAGCTGTGGCTATGGTGACAGCTACGTAGCTGACGATGTTCTTCACTCTTCTGTCAGCAATGTGCAGACACTTCTATTCGTATAGCTACTTCTGTTATAATGCAATAAAAGTTGCAAAAGTAAATAAACTTTAAAGGTGATTCAAAGTCTGAAGAATTGTCCAGGAGAATTGAATTATAATTCCATTTTTCTGATAAGAGTTTGTCCCCTTCTATTTTTTCAGAGTAGTTTCAGGAGCCACAGAGTTTGTCACTCCCAAACCTGCAGTGTTCATGGAGTCCAAATTTCTGCTAACAAATTACATAAGCTTGTGTTGGTGGTGCCAGCGAAGTGGGCCATCATGAGAGCACTGATCATTCACCTCAGCTGAGTATCCATTGGTTTGCTGTTACTGATGCAAAATGTGGGACTGGAGGATGAGGAAGGGCTACTGAGTGTGGTCTGCTGATACTGTTCGTATCTTTAAAAGTCATTACAGCTGTGATGGGAAACCCTAGAAGTACAGTATGTCAGCAGAGAGCAGGAGTCACTGTAAGTGCTGCATACCAGACGATCCAACATTTCCTCCCCAGCTGTTCACGCCACCTGGATATTTCCATGCAGAATAGCAAGATTTACTGGTAGGCTGTGGTCTCATCACTCAAGAAGAAAAACTATAATTTTTCAGCTCTGAAAAAGTCCCCTGTGTAAGTTTTAGGGAATCTTGATTCTCAGATCTTCTTTTCCTGGAGTGTTATAAACGTATATCAGAAGATTTAACGCTTTGCAGACAGAAGATAAAAGAGGATTCCAGCAACCACTTGAACATCATCTGTTTAAGCCCAGGAGTAGTGGAAGTGCCTTGACTTAAATAGATTAGCCATGACCATTAACCTAACTTCAGTCCCTCCCAAGAGGATGACTTATTTTCAAAATTCCCAAGCATTAACTTTGTTGGACTTCTAAGAGAAATTTGTTTTTATTTATTGAGATGTCTTTAAATTTGACCCTCTTTTAATGTCAACTGTAACAGGACCTGGTGCTGAGAGATGCCAGGAACTGACCACCTGCTCCCCAGCTTTCTGTGTGGGAACTGGAAACGAAAATGACCCTGTTTACCAGAATTGTAGAGTTTAGGATATGGTAAACTGGATGTCAAAGAACAATGCTTTTGCTTCCAGGTCTTAATAACAAGAAAGTGCTTAAAATTAAGATTCGAAAGCTGTGCTTAAGGCCTGTGGAGATTATGAGATTGCAGCGCTAGGTGCTACTGCATCTTGACAGTGTGCGAAGATCAAAGTCAATTACTTCAGCAACCAAACAGGGATTTAGAAGTCCAGCTTTTGGCATGAACTTCTGAAAAATCATGGCCTGTGTTAAGTATAACTGAAAGGAATGCAGCTTTATAACACAAAAATACTTGCACATGGGAATATTGTTTTCCACATGCAAACAATGTGTACACAGACTGGTGCTTAGATGTATAGTTACTTGATCGATGCCTTTTCTCCTTTTCTTTTTTTTTTTTTTTTTTTTTGTCAGAGCATCAGTAAGTTTTATTCCAGCTTATATTAACCTAAGTATCGTGTACAAGACATCGGAGGTAATTTTTTCACTTCTTTTGGCACTAGTCATCTCTTAGCTGAAGCTCTATATCCAATTTCCAGGCACACACTTCTATGAAGCTATGGACAAATTGCAGACAGTCCAGAGAAGAGGAGCAAGGATGACAACAGTCTTGAAAAACATGACCTTTGAAGGAAGGTTTGAATGATAGAGTTTGTTTAGTCTAGAGGAGCAGAGTCTAAGCTGACATGATAACCGCTGTCTGATATGTATAAAGTTATTATGAAGAGACCAGTGATAAATTGTTCTGTGAATGTTTGGGAGCTGGACAAGAACCAACTGACCTTTCGACAAAGAAGATTCAGGTGTGTTTTTAGGAAAATAATTTTTATGAGCACAACTAACCGTTGCAACATGCTACTGAAGGAGCCAGTGAAATCTCCCTGTCATGCAGATTTCATTCAAACATGTCAGGGATGATCTTGGCAAATGGGAGATTTGGTGTCCAAATGAAGGGATTGTATAAATGACCTTTGAAGTCCCATTCCAGTTTACTTTCCTGTGCCCGTAAATTTTCTTTGCATATGTCTCTTGTTTGCACACTCTAAGAAATTTGATAGTTTTAAAGCTGGTGATTTGAAGGTGCGCCTTTGGATAGCTTAAGTCTTGATGTGTTCAACCCCTTCCATGTTTCCTCATCTGGTGTTGAAGTCATCGTTGGACAAGGTGACCTGGTAGGAGCTTCCTAGTGTTTCAGTAAGCCCTGGAGGATGTCTTGAAGGCCCCTGAGCCATCAGAGCCCATAGGGCTAGGTGCCAACGAGTCATTTAAGGCACTTTAAAGCAGTCTTTTAAAGCCATCCTCTGCTTTCTTGTGTGCTTCCTATAGCCTGGCGTAACAGAACGAAGGTGCCCTGGAGTGCAATTCCCACGTACAAGAAACAGAGCTACTGCAGGTCTTGCTGTACCAAAAGTAAGCCAAAAGGTATTCTCTCTTGTTGTAGGAGAATGTGATTTGAGGTAGGTGGGGATGGAAGGGACTTGACTATGTAATGCTGAAAATTTGTTGGTTTTTTTTTCTCCGTCAGTTTTTAATGGCTCTGTGACTTGCTAACAGTAAAGTACTAATGTAACCTGTTGCTTCCTACTTTTTAGGTTGCTGTGGGATGGGAATAATGGGACAAGACTGGTACTTATGTTGCTTCGACACTGTGAATGCTTCTCTGAGGCTTTAGAAAGATCAGTGACAAACAAATGCTGCTAGTTTGGTTTCACTTGAAACTTCTGCAGATTTTGAACTGGAAAAGTAATCAAAAAGACATGTTTCTCATGAAAAATATGTTGTTCCTAACATTTGCTTTTTAAGAAGAAAAATGACCTTTCTGAAACTTTTCTGATATTTCTATGAATTTTAAACTTTTACTATTAAAAAAAAAAAAAAGAGTTCTCATCTACTCTAATTTTCTCAGTTTATTGTTTTGTGAGTATTATCATTCCCTCCTCCAACTTCCTTTTTCCCTCATTTTGTCAGGCTTTTCAGGTCCTGCAGTGAACTGCAGAACTCTTGGTGTAAGAGCACATGGGCACATACGTGGTGCTTATAAGGATGCCACTTGCTCCTTTAACTGTTGGGGTGGTTGTTTTTTTTTTTCCTTGGAAACTCTCTCCTACATCTTGTTTCTGTTATTACTTCTGGTGTAGGACTGGATCTTTTTTTCTGTTTTTGTTCTGTTGGAGGACAACTGGCCACCAAAATGTATCTTTTGCTCTGGTGGATTTTATTTCCTTTGATGACAGCATCTCTGTCTCAGTCCTCCTGGATCTGATCGTGACTCTTGTCTTTCTCTCAGCAGTTGTGGTCAGGTTTACTTCCATTAAATCTGCAGTTACCTTGAATAACATGTGCGAGTTGCACCTTACTGTTGCTCTGTAGCTATATGAGACAGGATTCAGAAACACAGTCTGTGTCTTGGCCTCAGACTAGAGTCTCCTACGTTATCCTAACTTTTGTTATGTGCTGTCAGTCATTAGTCTTTGAACATCACTGTCAGGTACTTGGGAGACTGCATAGCAATACAAAACAGCATTCTTTTTTTTTTGTCTGTGCTTTGTCTTTGCAGTCAGATTTTTTACTATGGTTTCTGCTTTCTAATTGCTTTATTGTTAGCCTTGTTTTGTGCTCAAATTCCCATTTGGCACTAGCAGGTTTAATTTTGCTGTGTTGTTCCGTGGTCTTTTGCTGTTACAAAACAAGGTTACAAAACTTGCTCTCAGTTTCCCGACCACAGCTGATACCTGCGTGCTGCCAGCAGACCACTTTTCTGAACCGGTGCTGTAATCCTCTGTAACAATATTGCTTCCTGACACACAGAGAGAATAAGCCAATTCTGATCTTTTCTCACAACATCCATCTGAGATTTCAGAAAGCTGTTGAATCTTTGCTTTTACTACAAAAACTCTTTGCTAATGCATATGACATGTATGTGGTTTGCTTTAAGCTGAGTATTCAGGACTACCAAGTAGGCACATCACTCTGGTTTATGACATCAGATCTTAAATTTGGTAACATTACTGCTAAGCCACCTTGAAATGAAATCCTGCCTTGCACATACATCCTAGCACCATCTATGAGGGGTAAAATATAATGTCTCAGGGTAGTTTTTCTTGTAAAAGGACCAGGCTCAGACTTTGAATTGTTACAATCTGTAGAGCCTTGTCCCAGAAAGAGCCTTACTGGTTGCCCTAAAGCATCTAGCAGCAGCAGCTCTCAGAAGCAGAAATCTCTTTTCCTCTCCTGGCTGGAGAGTCTGCATAAAATGCATTTACTTGCAGATGCTTGTGGCTGAACTTTATACAGTACTTTATAAAACTTGTGCCATTCACCCAAAAGTGAGTAGAGTGAATCCTTTCATTCTAAATAACATAACTGACATCCTTATCCCAGTATCTTTCTGAGTATCGCTCCTTTCTCTGTTGGAGCTATACTAGTAGATGTTGTAGACTAACTTTACGCAGCCACTGATCCTACACTCCTTCTGAGGCACCACGTGTTCACTCAAGCTGTTGTGTAACGATGTGATGTTTTATGACAAATACTTTCCTTTTGGTCAGTTCTACTTTTCCAAATGTCTATTCTTTGGTCTATGACTTTCTGTCAAGGAGCCTGCACTTTTGATAAATGTGCACAAAGGCCATATAGTTGGCTGCTCCTGTTGGTTGCTGGATTTTTTTCACACTTTCTCATCCACACATTTTCCAAGTGCTTGTGTCTTTCAAAATTTCCTCGATATTGAGTCCTGATGACCTCAGTCCTGGTGGACCCCGATTCACCAGCCTTTAGCCTGCCATTCACTTGCTGGCACCTGGTCAGTGTTTGTGATAGCTGGATACCATGATCAGTTGTCACATCATTAGTGTGTCGCTTGATACTTAACAGGCCAACTGTGAAGTCTAGCTGATCCCATTAGTCTGTGCAATGTTTTCTCATTTTTTCTCTTGCCTTCTGGAAGAGCCCTTGATGGTATCTGGATTCTCAGTAGGTATCACTCTGTCTTTCAATCTGGATTGCTTGCCTGGATTCTGTGCATGTCTCTTTATCGATTGCTGTCAACATTATATCCCTTGGTTGTAAGTACTTTTGCTAGGGCTAGATTTGCTTGCTTCCCACTTGAGTTTATCTCATTTCATCTGCAACTCAAGCATAGAAAACTACTGTGACTTGAGATGTTACTTGAGCTCATGCTTAAATGTGAGCATAAACTTGAGAGTCTCCCCAGAAAATCACTTGTTTTACATGAGGTAGGTGTCTACTGACTATGTGGAAGAGCCACCGGTTAAAGAATAATACTCAGGGGTGCCTATATGCCTCTGAAAGAACTCCGATGTAGCAGGTCCCAGACCCCAAGTGAGGAACTCTTGTAGTCAGAAGGACTCCGGGTAAGTGTGGAGGGTTTCCCACAAAATAATTTTTGCAGGACTGGGGCCTACATAAACAACAGAAGCAATTTTTCTGCATTTCTGTCTGATCACAATGTGTTCCCAGCAATGGTTTCAGAGAGTGAACAGATCCAAAGAATGAGGCAAAGTATGCACTTGATGCCTCTTTGCTGATTGGAGACATGGGAATGGATGTTGATATTTTGGAAACTGTGAAGCATACTTCCTAATCTAAACTGTTTCCTGATTCTCATGTGACTCAGAAACAAGTAAGAATATCTTCTCTGCTTGTGCTCCAGTGGTATTTAAATTACTGAAACTGCACAGGATGGTTTAAATTAGCTCTGAACAATAGAGCCTATTCAGGCTTTTGGTGAATCCACTAAATCCTTTTTGGCTGCTTAGAAGAAGCCTATATTAGTAAATGAATAGATTTTCCTGCCATTTTTATAATGTTAATAACTGAAAATACTTTGTAAGAGTGTATTTTACTACAGGATTAATTTATTTGTTCCAATTACCAACTTCCATTAAATATTTTTACTAAAATTGATTGCCCTGTTATATGTTCATGCTAATTAAATAAAATCTCAGAATCACCACCTACTAAGCAGAGGATATACTTTGGTGGAACAAAGTCTGCTATGATGTTGAACAGAATATGAATTCCTGACTGGGCTTCGTGTACTTCTCCTGCTCTGCTGGCTGCAATGGGAATCGCTGCTTGTTCTGACTTAGTGATATCAAAGATAAGAAATGGGAAGACTTCCTTGAACTATAGATTCATTTCCTTACTCAACCTTTCTCCCAGCTGAATTGTAACAAACGTGTACCATCTGCTAGAGAAAAGCGGGATCCTGTTTTTCAGCATGAGTGTGGTCATGCTGACAAAATCACTGCCAAAGTGTCATTGAAGTAAACTGACCAGTGTGAAAAGCAGTTGGGTATGTGACAGTTTAATATGTGAAATCTTAAGAATCAAGAGTACACCGAGAAATAAAGGGTACTTACACACAGTGGATAATTCCACATGCAAATTGGCAGTTTGTCCCTTGACTAATTGCTTTTATGTGTAATCATTTGAGTCATTTGGACTCAATTGAGAATAAAATGGTTTCCAAAAGAGTCTTTCCCTGATCACTTTATCCTCTTCCCAAAGATGTGGATAGTTGTGCAGATACTGTCCTTTACCTCAAGGCTGACCCTATTTCTGCTGTTGTCGGTTATATTTGGACAGTGCAGAGCACAGAGGATTTTGAATTTGTACTTGGGACAGCTAGGTGGTATCACAGGGGAAAAAAACCCTAATTGTCCCCCTTTAAAGAAAAGTTTTCATTAGAGAAACCTATTCTGTCTGTTGTGAGGGCAGGAACATGAATTGAGAGCCCACACTGAGGTTGCAGTGGCTATAAAATAATGCTCCAGAAGATTTGGGAAAACCAACCAAATGTCAGATGTACTTTATATCACTTCTTATTTCACTGATTTAGAAATATATTTTAATGGTATAGAATATCCATTGCTCTTTGCCACGCTCTCAGCATGGCCCAAAAATCGTTACCTACACACCAAGGGGCTCCCAGAAGTCTCTGAGGAGGTTCCGGCTTCTCTTTTCCTTTTTTTGCTGCTGCTGCTCTGAGAAGACAATCTTTTGAACTGCAGGTTTCATGGCTCCAATTGCAGCCACAGTGGGAGGTTGTTAGCGTTTGGCACTGCTGAAATCAACAGTCTGTTTGAGAAGACCTTGGAGTTCTTTGTAGCTGTGGGTAGAAAGCAGCTGGTTCTGCTGCAGAGGCTATGGCATGAGACGCTCTTGCTCAGCAGCTGGCTGCAGCCGATGCCGGCTACTGCTGCAAAGTCTTACTCCGACAGCAAAGCCTCTTGCTGGAGACACGGCTTATATTAGCAAAATTTGTTCTTTGATGTACTTTATCACTTCTGTAAATGCATTTACTATACTACTAGAATGGCACAATTTTGGGAAGAGGGAGAGATCGATTGTATTTACAGGTGAGTGTTTGCTAGCATGGATGTATTGGGTTGAAATGGTGAATGTCTTTGCACTCCGAAGTGACAGACTTAAGCTGGCAAAAGCACAGTGGCACTGTCAGAGAGTAGAAGAGCTTAGTAGCACAGGAACTTTGATTTCAGGACCAGAAATAAATATATGTACATATGTGCATACACATATATATGTACGTACATGAATATGTGTTATATAATATTGATATGTGTATAAATATTTTATATAATATATATCTACATGTGTTCTAAACAGTATCTAAATCAAAGTTCATCTTTGCCGTGACTTCCTTGAGACCATCCAGAAATACCAACCTATCATGGAAACAGAGAAATGGAACATAACAATGTAAAGTTATATGTGCACGTACAGTTTCACATCATGTCTAAATCCTGGAAGTGCAGTTAAGCGAGCACTCTGGTCATGCTCAACAGGTTGTGCAGAAACACAAGACTATTATTTGCAAAAGCAAATGTGTCTAGTCACTGTCCTTGCTAGAAAGGATATGCAGCAAGGACGGATCTTTTAAAATAGTTCATTTTTTTTCTTAGCCAGAGCTAACCAAATAGGTCCAATCACATTTAGACACCAAAGAAAGGGAAAAAAAACCCACAAGTTGTTTGGGAAATCTCTTTGTAAGTGCCACAGTTGGAGTCTGGCTTGGAGTTTTTGTGACTCTCTCCTTTATTTAGGTTGACTATATACACAATGGGATTCTGAATAACTATGAGAAATATGTGTTTTCTAATGACCACTTTATGATCCAAAAGAACATGTCACCTTACATTTTGACATGAGTGGCTTGTTACTCAGCCCGGGAATGAAGGGGTTTTTTGCTTCAGAGAGAACTGAGTGAGATTTTTAATACTGCTGCATGGGTAAGCTACTTTTAATTAGTTTCTGTTTGTTGCCTGGCCTGGCTGGGAACATTAATAGTTGTGTGGAGCTGCAATGTAACTCAGTGAGACTGTAAGCTGTCTTATCTTCCCACCCCTGCCAATTCTTTGACACTGACTGACATCCTGAAACATGGAGCAGAATGGCCAGACAAGAAAGTTGCTTATTGAAACAATGAGTTTCCTGAAATAAACAGAGCAGTTTTGCATCAGCAGGCCTGTTCCATCCCTGGAACAATGCTGGGCATTTGCATCGGCTAAATGAGGTTAGTGTTTTGCAAAGTCTTCTGGAAGTCTGCGTGTCACTATGGGCACCAGCAGATAAAGTCAACGTGATAAGGACTGAGGTAATGGAGAAGAAAAAGGAAGGAAAGTGTTATCTGAAACAGATATTTGAACTGCGGTGATAGTTAATTAAAATGATGTAATTGCTCCTATATTAATTTCCCTTTCCCTTGCCCTGACATTTACCTCAAACCAACTCTTTGTTATCTAGTGCTTTTACTCATTTTCTTATACCAACAGAGCAGCTGCACTAACACCCTGAAGCTACTCTAGCTGTCCTCAGAGTGGAGCCAAACATCTTCAGTCTTCAAAATGAAAGTCAAAGGCATGGCAGGAAAAAAGAACAAATTGGGAGAATCTTGTTGGGTTTCCTTCCAAAGACAGCTCCCAAATTGAAATTGCTTTGTGCAACACAGTGTGGTAGAGGCTAGATAAAGCTTTTTAGTTTTGTTTCATGGTTAAGTCGAGTTGTTTCTTGCTGACTTCTAAGAGACAAACTTGACTTACATCCAAGAAAGAATTAAATCAATTTTGTTTTCTTCATTTGTCAAATAACAACGAAATTTGGTCTCCTTTTTCTTCCATTGTCTTTATTGTTGATGGCTACTGAATATTGGTACACGTGCATGTGAACAAATATATATATTTTTTCTTTACAGTTTGGTCACAAATATTGCTGACTAATGGTGCTTGAGCAGAGTCCTTTGGTGACACAAGCTCCCTGTTCATGCCCTGCTCCCCCAGGCATGAGCACATGAGCACAGACATCCACATCCTGATGTAAACTGCTCTCTTCTGAACAGTCACATGAGCCAAGGCATTCTCCCTTCATACATTTTAGAAGGCAAAGGAGGAAAAAGCCCCTTGGATATCCCCCCAAAGCTTCGAATGGATTGTTTGCAGATTTGTTTTTGGAACAATTCAAACTTGCTCATTTTCATGACATGAGCAAAGCCATCACCTAAGGGTTTGGTATCTGGGGTCTGGGTTGTCTTTTCTAATGGTCAAGCACTCACTACATTTGACATTTCATCCACTGCTGAAATAGCCCTGGTGTGTCCCATCCTCCACTGTCCTAAAGTGGGGAAGATGGTGGTATCAGGTAAATCGCCTCAGCCCTGAAGAGACTTACTGCAAAAGAACAGCCAGTTGTGATTGTGCAGAGAGAGAGCATACAATCTGTCACCCTTATGGTACTTCCCAGCTACATCTATTTGTACTAAGCACTATGTACAAACTGCCATTTACCTAAAGAATTCAGCACATACAGAGTATAAACAGCGTTTAAATAGTTTTGTGAATCTTGTGCGAATTTCTTTTGGCCTTTTTTTTTGTTTTTTATTGCATCTGTTTAAATGCAACAGCTGGATGTGATAGTCTTCGAAAGTGTAACAGTGTCAGGAATTCATTTGCTGTTTTCAAGAGACAATTGGCTTTAATTACCTGATCCAAAGAAATGAAGTTAATGTGGTGCAACAAGGAAATGCCATGCCCCATTAGCCAAAGATGTTTTCAGTTAAACCAATGTTGTGGTGGCACAGTTGCAGTGCGATTATGTGAATAAACCCTACTCTGGAAGAAAAACTTGGTTAAGAAAAAAAGATCTCAATCCTGAAATCCTTGCTGCAATAAATTATGTTATTCTCGTCTAAACTATTCCTAGCAGCAAGATTTGCGCAAGTACCTGTGGCTGAGAGGTGCTGTTCAGGTAGCCAGATGGTGTTCAGGTAGTAATGAGCAGCTTCAAGCCCTGATTCTGTATTTCAGCATTACTAAGCAGACCATTTAGGCAAATGTTTAACCTCAGTTACACATGTAAAACTGCTTGAAGGGATTGTAGTATAAAACGTAAATCTATACATGAGCTCTATTGCGGGCTGCTTAAGTATTGTTCAAAGCGTACTTAAATGCTTCTTCACAAATTTATGAGCAAATTCATAGAATGCATACATCTATACTGGTAATTAATTTTTTACATATTATATAGTGTGGATGTCATCTCTGTATATTTTTATATAAGTAAATATAAACATTTTTAATGTTTATATACATATTTTAAAATGTGGAAAGTTCATATTTCTTTTATGATAGAAAAGACAATGAATGATATAAATGAATCATGTTTTGAAAAGCTAGTGAATTATAGAAATTAATCCTGTTTAATTATCTTTAATCTTTTGCTCTGAACTACAGGAAGCTAATAAACACAAAATAATGGCCAGTATTAGACTACAGAATCAAAGCAGATGATATCTTCTATTAATTTGGTCTCTTTTCTTATTTAGTTATAAAGCATATTGTGACTGCAAAACTGATACCTTCCAAACATATTGAAATAGTCTGTAAAAATGGAATATCTACAGAACTGTAGGCCAGTCAGCCTCACTTCTTTCCCTGAGAAGTTGATGGAGCAAATTATTCTGGAAACCATTTCTAAACATATGAAGGACAAGAAGATGATTGAGAGTAGTCAGTAAGGGTTTCCAAAGGAGAAATCATGCTTGATCAATCTGAGAGCCTTCCATAATGAGATGATTGTCTCAGTGGATGAAGGGAGAGCAGGGGATGTTGTTTAAGTTGAAGTTAGCCAGACTTTGAACAATGTCGTCCATAACATCCTCATAGACAAATTGATGAAGCACAGGGTAAATAGCTGCACAGTGAGGTGGTTGAAAACTAGCTGAGTTTCCAGGATCAAAGGATTGTGATCAGCAGTACAAAGTCCAGCTGGAGGCCAGTCACCGGAGATGTACCCCAGGGTTTGGTATTACCAATATTCTTTAGCTTTTTCATTATGATAGGACAGCACACACCCCCAGCAAGTTTGCAGATAATACAAAACTGAGAGGAGAGCCTGATACACCAGAGGGTTGTGCTGCTATTTAGAGGGACCTCAGCAGGCTAGAAAAATGGACTGACAGGAACCCCACAAAGTTCAGCAAAGGAAAATGCCAGATCCTGCCTCTGGGGAGGAACAACCCTTTCCAGACCAGCTGGAAAGCAGCTTTGCAGAAAAGGTCCTTGGGATCCTGGTGGACAAGAAGTTGAGCAGCAATGTGTCCTTGTGACAAAGGTGACCAACAGCCACTGATGGCCCAGAGGGCTTGTGGATTCTCTATCCTTGGAGATATTCAAAACCTGACTGGACATAGCCCTGAGTAACGTGCTGTAGTTGATCCTCCTCCGAGCAGAGATTTGGATGGGGTGATGTCCAGAGGTACCTTCTAACCTCAAACATTCTGTGATTCTTTAGTATGGGAAGCAAAGCCATGAAGATGAACATTAAGAATACACAACATGAGATGCAATGTGCTCCATAATTGTGCTGGAACATCGAGGACAAGAAACGTCACTTTTCACTTGACCACTGAGAAGATTCCCCTTCAAGGTGTATACTGAGCAGATTCCCTTCAGCTGTTACCACAGTATTGTGCGGGATAGATCCTTATCTCGCTTAAAACATGGGCATTACAGTATTTGTTGCAGTCCAGATCACCTCAACCTGGACATGTGGAGGACAGCAGTTCATGTGCAGCTTCTGTATTTGTCCTGAATGTTACTTCTTTTTCTTTCATGAGCTGTATAGAAAGTAGGTATGTGTCCTGGTTTCGGCGAGGGTAGAGTAAATTTTCTTCCTAGTAGCTGGTACAGTGCTGCATTTTGGATTTAGGATGAGAATACTGTTGATAATACACTGATGTTTTTGTTGTTGCTGAGCAGTGCTTACACTAAGTTAAGGACTCTTCAGCTTCTCATACTGCCCTGCCAGCAAGAAGGCTGGGGGTGCACAGGAAGCTGGGAGGGGACACAGCCAGGACAGCTGACCCCAACTGACCAAAGGGATATTCCATACCATGTGACATCATGCTGAACAATAAAACCGGGATGAATTGGTCAGGGGCTGTCAGCCTGCTGCTCGGGGACTGGCTGGGCATTGCTCAGTGAGTGGTGAGCATTGTGAATCACTTGTTTTCTGTATTCTTCTATCATTATTATAATTTTCCCTTCCTTTTCTGTCCTATTAAACTGCCTTTATCTCAACCCATGAGTTTTACCTTTTTTTCCAATTTTGTCCCCCATCCTACTGGGGAGGAGTGAGAGAATGACTGTGTGGTGTTTAGCTGCCTGCCGGGTTAAACCACAACAGCATGATCCCTCATTTTCCAGTCTGGTCTTTAAGAAAGAAGGATTTATCATACTAAAGTATAAATACACTTCCCTGAGTGTACAGTCTATACACAGAAACTGCTGTTGTAATATTGAAACCACAGAGTTTACCTTCCCTATAAAAACCTGCTCTGTTCAACTGGCTTGTCACACCAAAGTAATGTTTACTGTTTACCTCATTACTTGCCTAATACATAAGGTCAAGTGTAAACCTAAGAAGGTAATAGGTTAAAATCTCTTTTCCAATGAAAGCAATGAGACCTTTCGTATTCATTTCAGTAGAGCCAAGATTTTACTATGTATGTGGCATAACAGTCCAAAGGATGCTCTCTAACACAGCAGCAATATCAACAGGACTCCAAGGGTTAGGGCAGATACAGAGTCCAATTTTACGCAAACAGTATTTAGTTTCTATAATGCCAGTGACAGAGCTCTTTCATAACCACAATAACTTGGTGATGTCTTTTTTTTCCCCTTCGCTTTTTTTGTGAATGTTTATAGATATGGGCAGTTACACAAAAATATATTTTTTTGGACTGTAACAAAGCTGTTTTCAGTTAGCAAAACAGCAAAAACTTACACTTCTGAAAAGGGCACTGTAGTGTTACATTTATTTATTCCCTGGGTAAAGTGTAGCTCCATCGCTCTCCTTTTTCTGGTGGTTTTTTTAGTATCCGTTCTGTGAAATAAAGTTGACTGCATGCTGAGAATACACACATCAATTCCAAACCAAAGTGAATTTATTCAGCTTATTTATAAATCTGTCTGGATCGAAAACTATGGAGAAAATGATTTAGCTGACGCTATGGTATTGTATAGCTTTAGGCAAACCAGAGTTTGTAGAATTGCAATCAGATTGCGGGGG